>NW_007578036.1:212398-317136 GCF_000690725.1 Stegastes partitus | reverse complement strand
CACAAAAAAAATGTAAAATCAAAATTATGGAATATTCATATTTTTTATTGACAATGTAGAAGTTTGTTACTTCTTTGAATTTTAAGAGACAATAGTTATTATTTTTGCATTTCCATTAGAGGTTCTTGTCTCTGTATTCAATGACAGTAGAACCCAAGCGTCTTTTTAATTGCAGGATCATCTTTATGTAATGAGTTTTCTCATAATGTTTTCTAGTATTGCTGTGGCAGCCGGTCTGACGACGACAGAAGTGGCTACTTGGTTCATCCATCTGTCTGTCTCACACTTTGATCCAGGCCAAGTTACTAGATCAGCCCCAACGTTTGGTATCTGCATGTCTGCGGAATGAACTTAATGTTAGTGTTTACCACCTCGTGTTCCTCTAGCATCACTGTCAAAGCTAAATATCAACATTTAAACAAAAAAACATACTTTTTTGAAGTGTTTTTAAGCCTCTTTATTGATAGTTTTCCAGAAATGTGTGCATCTTCTTAGTGCTTGATTAAAATGCTGTGTGAGATACGTTCATTAAAATACTTACCTATGTTACACGTGGGAGCTTACAAACTTAAACTCACACCAACTGCAAGAACTTACATTTCAGTTTTCAGGTTTGTCCTTTTGCACCTGCAAGTTGTTGCAAAAGATGTAAAAAAAAAACAAAGTAAGTTTAAGCTGTCGCACAGCATCGAGGCTGCCGGGAAATTGGAGCACCACTTGTCTCGGTAAACAGTCAGCTCCCATTCCATTGTATATGCAGACATTTCCACGGAGAGGATGGATCTTATCGGCCATGATCAGCCTTGTTTTCCTCATCATCAGAGCACAGCACTGATACATATGTTTGGTGGCAGCCCGTGATTTTCTGGCACTTCTCTGACAGCTTTTCCCAGGTTGGTGTTGTCCTTGGCAACACGCAGCAACACATCTGAGTCCACCTTGTCTGCAGAAGGAAAGCGTTGGCTTCTCCACCGTTTTCTGCAATGTGTGCTGCATTCGAGTCTGTGAGCAGGCTGCACGTGGACTGTCAGAACATTGGGATAAACTCATTGAGCAAACACTGTTATTCAAGCATCTTTACGAGCATAATATGTATATTTAAGAGGTATTATTTTGGTCCCTCGCTTTTAAAATCTGACTATAGAAAGATGACTTATTACGGCTTCTCTTTTTTCCATTTCCTTTTCAGTTTACACATTTCCCAGTAGTGCATTTTCATTATTATAATCAATGTCAACAATGCGCATTTACAACAAGTATGTCTGAAGATGGCCTCGGTGAGTGCTATATAAAAGGAGAAGGATCCTTGTTTAACACTACTATTGTGGTGCCGTGTCACTGTTTCATCATCTGAGTCACTGCCATAATCATATTCATAATCCGTAGCAGGGTTACAAGCGCAGATTGCCACCAGGTATTATACTTTTATAGTAAGAGCGCTGTAGCGGAAACAAAATGGTCTCTGGTCCATTTGAGACCAAAGTCTTTTCGTGTCAATTCCAAGCTGTCTATAAGCTGAAAATGATTCAAAATGTTCTTTTTTTAAAAATTAAAATAAAGAGACAAACATTCACGTAGTAAACATCCGGTCCTCGTAATCCTTCTTGGCATTTTCTGTGGGGATTCCTGCTACCTAATTAGATCAATAAGGAGTGATGCAAGATATTTATTAATATAGAAGTTTATTTCCAGAGCCCCTCCTCTGTGTTGTCTTTCTCCAGCTTAGCTCTCCAGAATCCCAAATTGAAGCGGTGGAATGCCGCGAGGTACTTACAAAGAGAGTTGCATATGTATGCAAAGCCTTTTAAGTGTGAAAGCCAAACACAGTCATGTTTCAATTTTTTAGGTGCATATTGGTTGTCCAGAGGGCAGTACACTCAATTTTCATATTTTAGCATTAATATCCAACAGGGCATTCTTTACTGTGACTGTGGATAATGTGGCTCTTGCACTGTCACCCAGACCTATATACATGACATTACTGTTGTTTACTGTGTGCACACACCGATTAGCCACAACATTAAAACCACCTGCCTAATGTTGTGGAGGTCTTGCATCACCAAAACAGCTCAGATCCATCGGGGGAATGGACACATCTCGTGGTTCCACCATGGATTGGATTGGCTCAATGCCATGACTGGTTTGGGATCTCGGATGTTTGAGTGCCAGATAGTTCAACACTTTGGGTTCTTTGTTATGCTCCTTAAACCATTCCTTTTGTGTTGTAGGGTTCACTGTCCAGCTGTTGTTGAATACTGTCGCCATGGGAGGTTGTGCATCGTTTGCAGCAATGTTTAGATGGATGGTTTATGTCAAAGTAACGTCCACATGAATGCCACGACCCAAGGTTTCCCAGCAGAACGTTGCATGCTAACGCAATAATCAATGTTCACCTGTCAGCGGTTTTAATGTTGTGACCGATCGATGTACTCAGGATACATAAACTAATTAATTCTCATGTCTGTAACCTCGTGGAACTGCAGCGTGCAGTATCAGCTGTTTAGAATAGAAAAACCTCTGACAAGCTAAAGTGGAGGTCTTTGCTTTATAAAGCCTTAAAAGTAAATCTGTTATTTGAATGCTGGACAAAATATCACCACAGGACGCAAATGTTCTGCTTTTCTGACTGAAAAAAAATCTCAGAGAAAAGGGTTAAATTTTGCAACTTGACAAAAAAATGTTGAGCTGCTCCACAAGTGACCCATTCTAGAGCACTGATTTAATCTACAATCTTAAACAACGATAAAGGTCCCCATAAAATGCAAATGACACAATGCGACGGATTACAAGTAAAAATGAGTTGGCTTCCTGGATGCTGGTATGTTAGGGCCACAGCCAAGCACCTGCAATATCCACAACCATTTGTCATCTAAGAAATACTTTCAGACAGCTCTGGATGTCTAAAGGTGCGATCCTGTCTCTCAAAATGTCCAACTTCACCGAGCCCTCCAGGAAGAGCGGGACAACCTTCCACCAGCAGCATTGACAACTTCATTAAATCTATGAGTGACAAATCCGTATTCCCCTATAGAATTTAATAAAATACTACATGCTGCATCTCTATTTTTGTTCAGTATAGTATTTTTTTTCTCAGTCCTCTTCATCTCCTGCAAACACAGCTCTTAACAAATAATTACTAAACAGTTATCGCGAACACAATTACATACAGACACGAGCTTCCAAGTGCATTAAATCATCACCACGTGTAAACTTGCAGGTGCTTTCTGCTGCACTGTGTTTCCCCCATAAGCCCCGGCTGCTGTTGAGTATTATCTACTTCCTCGCTGGCTCACATTTGTTTTGAAGAGCATGAAGCATGAGAGCCCCTGAGAGCCCTTGAAAAATAATAATACATGTTGGACAGGTAAGCTAATGTCAAGTTGAAAATTAGCAGATACTGAAGCAGGGGGCGAAAAAAAAAGTGGTTTAAAAAAGTCAACGTGCTTTGTGTTAGTACCCAACACATCGGTTGTTTTCAGTTCCTGCTGCAGTAAATACAGGCTAACACAATATTCTCAGTCGCTTTGATTGTTCAATTCAGTTGTTATATGTTAAAAAAAAAAAGATGCTCCAGCCTCTTTGTAGCAACCTGTCTGCTTGGTATATACCCACTACTGCTCTTTTTGAATGCCTTTTCTGTTTAAAATCTGCATCCTCTTGTTATCAACAAGCTTTGAGGAAACAGAGCTAACTGGGTTTGTAACCACCATCATCTTCATCAGCTGATGGATTTTGCTTAGCTGTCATGAAGATGAGTCAGTTATCTTCAATGACAGCTCACAAAGTGGGCCTTAAAGTGCGATTGTTTGGTCAAATTACCATTTTTAGTGTTAAAACTTCTCAAATCTCCTCCAGAGCTGCAGCAGACATTATTCAGCTGTTTTTTTTTTACAGGCTGAGCAGTCATGATTGAAATTAATTTTGCTTCTAAAATCAGCAGAGTGACCATTAAATTTCTTAATTCCTTTATGTGCTCATAGTTTCAGCGTACTGTACGTATCCTCCACCGCCGTCCCATTTCCAAATTAAACAGCCCAATATGTGCATATGGCCTAAAACAGCTTGATTAAAATAAATGGGCTTTATTCTTCGTTTAAGGTGGGAGCACTTGCCCTTTTGGTCACATAATTTTAAGCCCGAGCGTCTAGACGTGCGAGCTGCCAAAATCCTGATTAAAATGCGTCTTTCATGATGCAACGGCGGCCAAATTCGAACACCGTTTTGAGCGGTATTAAGACCACATTCTTTCAATTTAAATGAAATTTGATTCTGCCACTGATTAATGTGGACATTAATATGAGCATCGTAATAATTTGTGATTCAACCCTGACAGCCTCGAAATGGCACTAACTAGAATGAAGATTAGAGTCAGTAATGCTGCGATTGCCGATGCCTCTGCAAGTATTAATATTAATTCCACTTAGCCTTTAAATTCATACGTTCCTTAAACCCCAGTGTACCAGTGGAAGCGGTGCGCTCGGTGGACGCATGCATGAGAGTGTCCTCCACCGTCGAGCCTCGTGGCGGCATTTGCACCAACAAGCTGTTTGGAAGCACGTTTTAAAAAATAAATAATAAACTCAGCGAGAAGTGGCTCCTGCAGTTAATTAACGGAAATCTTGACGTGTTGACTCTGTAGCTGAGGGGGGAAGGGAGGTGGAGGTGGAGGGAAGATAGATGGATATTTGCGTCTGTCAGTAATTAATTTAATGAGACGCAGCCAGGTGAGCGATCAGTGCCACTGGCTGCGTCTGTGTCACTTTCCAAAATGCCTCCATCGGTGTAATATGTGCTAATATATTCACGCAGATTTGGCAGCAAACATAACAAGATACACCTCGACATGTTCTTAAATATTATTTTTTGATTAAATTATTCCTACTAAACCAAGCTTCTGTGTAAATATCACACCTTAACCTCTACCCAGCATCTGAATGAAACACATGAATTGGATTGTGGCCTTACTCTCCTCGTATACCTCTGTAAATCTCTGTAAATGCTCATATTCTCCAACTGTTGAAGCATTTTTTGTCTCCGTCTTGAAGCTTCTTCCTCCCCCCACACTGATCCCCACCACTGCTTCTTATCTGATTACAACCTCTGTTCTGATTTTTGAGTTGCTCCAATGGAGATGCAGTGCAAGTTGACCGCGAGGAGGACTTTGGATAAAATTCAGCGATGAGGTGAATCGGGTTAAAAGCTAATATCTATGTCTGTTATTAAATATATAAGAAAATAGGCCCATTTATAAAAGAGCACATTTACATAAAGAGATGAGAACGATCAGAAGGGCTTTAAAACCTGTAGATGAATAACATTTCGGATTTTTGAAAGCGGCTAAACTAACTGGAAGAACTTTCTCTTTTAACAAGTACAGTTGGTTTGGTTGTGTAAGACAAACCAGAGTTCTTTTCCTCCTCCTGCTTTTCTATCCTCTTCTTCAAGTGTTGGACTGCATCTCGACAGACGCGCTGCCAAGCAGAATAATCTGCGACCACGTCTCCCACTCTGACAGATGGAGTGGCAGATCTTTGCCGAGAGATTTTGATCTGGTCCTTGGATGTCCTCCTCGGCTCCACAGAGCAGCACTGGACTCGACAGCGGAGGCAGTTGGTGCTTTAGAAAACATTGGAGTCCCCCAAAAAAAAAAAAATCCTCCTTTCTGTTCAGAGAGAAACTCGACAGACACAGCCAAACCAAATGAGCGAGACTTCAGTTTAAGTGGCCAGAGCTGGCTCCAAGCAGTGGTAGCGTGGTGATAAGAATGGCTGGGCGAGAGTTTTTCTGTCACAAAAACTGTATGAGGACTTTGACATTTTTACTACTTCGGGCTTATAATGTGGGCAGAATTTTGGTTTGGTTTTCGAGGCATCAAACAAACCCATATCCGTCCAAGTGGAGCTGAGTTATTAACTATGCAGATCAGATGCTACAGTGCAGTTTGGAAAGTTGAAGTCTGTTGTGCAGTTCATTAAATATCTACTAACTTTTTCTTCATGCTGAACTCTAAACACTGTTTCCACCTTTTTATTTTGTACATATTCTTATGGAATACTACAAGGGGCTTCATTTTATTGTTTTTTTTAAGCCAACAATTGCAATAGTAGCTTGACTTCACTTCTAAGAACGTTTCTGAATCACCCAAACAAAAAGAGCCCTTTTGACCTCCATCATAAAGGTCTGGTCAGGTTTAAGTCACTGAAAAGTCATTTGGCTCAACAGCCATTTGGCCAAAGCACTTCCCAGTAGAGAAATAAGAATGCTGTTGTGAATTGTTATTGATATTATTATTAATTATGGAGATTTACATTTGTAATAAAAAGTTAAAAGTATGACTCTACCTACTCTAACTATACAAGGAAAACCCGATGAATCCAAAAGTTCTCCACAGTGAAGAGGAGGAAATTCATTGCTAACAGCAGAATCAGGCTCAGGGAGGGTAGCCGTCTGCTTTGACCAGTTCAGGTGAGGGTGAAGGGAAGAGAGACGAATGAACAGGCAACAAAGAAGAAAACACAAACACTGGATAAATCGGTGGGACGAGTAACTGCTGATCCAATACTCCAGAGTTGGGAATATGTTAGTGAAGGAAAGATGGAACAAAGATCAAGCTACAGGACAAAGGGGACCAAGCAAATTGCTTGCAGATGCTTGGAGGAAATGATGGAGATGAACAGGACAGCAAGGGTAAAGCATACTGGCTCGATTAAAGAGTTCGAACTATAAAAGCAAAAGAATAAAAGAGAAAACTGACTTAAAACAGGAGAGTGATCAAAATAAAACAACAGGGTGATTAAAAGAAGTTATATTGGACATGATGAGGGCAGCTTCAGGATCAACTAAAAAGTGATTTTAAAAAAGGAAAAAAAGGTGGGATTTTAATTTTGATTTGAAACGGCCAGTGGTGGGACAGGATTTAACTGGAGACTGTTTCCAGAGCCTGAGTTCAGTAAATGAAAACGCAAAGCAGCTTCATCACGTTTGTTTTTAAGATGTGAGTGAGGGACTAAGAGGAACAACTGCGAGGATTATCAGAGCAGATGAAAATGGAGGCAACAGTGGTAGCCTGATTCCTGGATCAACAGTTGAGCCAAAATGCTGTACAATCATCAATAGCAACCCATAAGACGTAAGCACACTGACTAGAAGAATGAATAACAACAGTATAAAATAAAGGATGCAATATAAGAAAAGGTGAAGTCACAGGGTTAAGCTCTACTTGGATGGAAAGCCAAAGAGAAGAAGTGGGCCTTCAGCAGTGACTGAATATTTCTAAAGTCTTAGTAGTTCCTACATGATAACTGTTCCAGATATTAGCTACTGCGAAGGTTTGATTGCCTCAATTTGTTGTGTTTCGAACATCTAAGAGTGTCGTGTTGGTCGAACTCAGGGCTCTTACGGGGGTAGGAAAATGCAAGAGTTCCGCTAAATAAAGAGGCGTTAGTCCATTTGAAACCTTGAATATGGATAATCCTTGAGTTGGGTAATGTTGGGCTGTGCCAGTTCCATATGCAGTAGTCTACTCACAAACTAGTAACTGCATGAATAACACTTTCCACTCCTTGTATAATTGAATCAACTCTAGTTTGGTGATAAAAGCTGCCCCTTATTCATTAAAACTGAAAAGCAGCAAGATTTGTGACTACGTTGTGCACATATTGAGACATAAGGCCAAGCTAAGCCTATAAACAGGGCTGAGAGGACCAAATATAATGTTGTTTTCCTTTATTTGAAGGAAGTTTCTTGTCATCCAGCATTTGATTTTGTCCAAACAACTTATAAGGATCATCAGTGAACAAGCAATAGTGGCAACTAGACCTTTAGTATTTTATTGGGGAGTTGGATCATAAAAATCAGATACCTTACTTCAACCTACATTTGGAAGCTACTGATTAGATACTGAAGGTCATTTATTTTGTATTTTTTAAACAAAATATCTATTTGCATGTTTATGGTGAGTTACAGATGTGGTGGAACACAACTGTACCATAAAAACGGTAACAATTTGATACTTGTTTTTGCTCATTTCACATAAGGATAGAAATGTGCTCTGTGGCTATAATATTGCTTTGACAATTAGGTTTTCAGAGAACAGAAGTGGTCTGGATCTTTTCTCTGCCTGTTTGGCTTCAAAAAAGATGAGAGATGTATTTTTTCATATTGAAGGTTGTCCCAGGTCCACTTGCTCATAAAGTAAATTCATCCAAAGTATCATTCAGCTGATTTTTTCAATACTGCGCTGTGATGTTTCGAGGTGACGCCACAAAACCACTTACGACTCTGAGACTGCACTCGGTTCGACGAAAATATGTCTTGCGTTCAGTATTTATTCAGCTTAGTAATGTGTCACGGCTTCGGAACGCTGAGTCTGATAACTGGATAGTACAAACCATTTTACCATAATCTCAGGCGATTACTATCTGCTGTCTTGCACATACGACTCACTCGACTCAACTCGGAGGTGAAGCTGTTATCAAACCCGATATTTCTGCTTGTGCGCCACAAATGAGCCACAGATTTCTTTGTAAAACTGATCAGAGCTTTAAGCCGAACCAGCAGCACGATGTCGAATGATCGCACCTCGTGGTAGTTATCATGTATGAGAATGTGGCTGTGGCATGATAACACTTTTTAAACATATTCTTGATTAAATTTAAAATTCAGATAGCTTTTTTTTTTAGGATCTAAGTCGCAGCTGAATGCCTTCAAATGCTCACAGACACTCCAGAAAAAAAAAAATAATAAAAGATTGAATTCACTTCTGGGCCTGTTTGATGCCGTTTTCATAAATTATGGATGCTCCCGTCCTCCTTCAGCCCTGCCTCTAACTTCCTCATCCTGGGAGATTATCAATGTGAGCTCCTCAGTAATTTCAACAAACAGCTACCTCTTTTGTTCCCATCTGCTCGGTGCAGAGGCTGCAGCGGTGAGAGCCTCTGTCATGTTGATGTGAGGACAAACTGGAGCAGACACCGCCAGCTGTAGCGTCTGTACCTGTCCCACCTGGAGCACCATCAATACTGTTTCGTCCTGCTAGTGTTAATATCAGACTGCTGACAGCTTTATACCGCCTTCCTCAAATTGTCACAGCTGAGGCTAGTCGTCTGTCCTACCCAAAGATCGATATGGAAATAAAGTTCTGAAAGACGCAGACAAATTGAACTTTTTTTTTTTCTTCCTCTTGAGACAATCCAGCAGCTGTTTAACTGTGGCGGAGGTGAAGGATTGTAATTGTCGTGTCAATTGCAAATGGCTTCAAAGAAAGTAGTGATTAAAGGGAGGTTTAAGGTGTATGGAGGAAAAATGCATTGTACAAGAACAGATGAAACTATTGAGGGTTATGTGCATTTTCTCTTCAATTAATGGCAATAAAGACTGTGTTGTCAGCTTGATTAGCCTGCCGCCACAATTGGCACAATCAGGAAAGTCCAGGAGGATAACAAGGTTCCTGGGCCTCATCAACCTGTCTGTCGCCTGAGTTTCTTTCTTTCTGGCGGACAAATTCAGATCTTGATGACTCTGGTGACTCAGAGTGATTTACATGTACACTAGTATCCAGGTTATGACTATCAGAATATCCTGGTTTTGTCTTTTACACCCGACTGACATAGTTTGTATCAGCTATTGTGACCCTTCTTTTTTTAGTGTAATGATTTAGTCAGTGTGAGTCAATATTGTTATATAACCCCATAAATCATAGAAAACGATCCTTTTAACTTAGCCACATAAACATGATGTTTGAAAGCATTTTTCCATATTGTACTCCTTTTCTGTAACTTAATGAAAGTCTCACATGCCCCCAGAATGTGCTTCTCAACTTTTCAGCTCAAAGTAGCAGCACAAAGATGTATAACCTTGGGTTTTAGTCCTGTCCTGAACGAGCTGTTTGATGCTGTCTACACTTCCTTCAGGAAGAAGACTCTCTCTGTCTCAATTAACAGCACAGCAGCTGACACAGACATGAATTAATGTGTGAGACCTGGGCTCTGTCTGTTCGCCATTTTGTAGTGCTGTCCGAATGGTAAGTTACAAATTATGTTACACCCTATATAGTGCCCTCAAAATATCCCACAATGCACTGTGAAAAGTAGCCTACAGCCAATGGTCACCAACCAAGCAATACTGACCATCATGCATTGCGGAAAGGAAACGCAAACTAGACAAACGAGAGCGCGAAAACTTGTCATCAGAATGTAAGTAACTTCCCCTTTATGTTTTGTTCAATTTTGTTTTACCCGTTTCTTAGCTGTGCAATAAAGTGTCAGTTTGATGTGTATGTACTGTGCTGCTACGGCACAAATTGTGGCTAGTGAGCAACATATTTACAGCTTGAGTAGTGTCTGAAATGTTACTTTGCCGAGGTGTTTCCTACTTAGGTTACTATATAGTGGTCCCTGTATAGTGAGTAGGGAGGAAGTGGATGATTTCAGACACAGCCCAGGACTTTCTATCAGTACACCTCTTTCTGTGAAGCCATCTGTAACTAACAGGACAACTTCACTCTGGCTTGCATTGCCCAAAGCATCATGGGAACTGTAGTTTGTAATGTTAAAACACGACTATCATAAATAGAAGCTTTTTTTTTTTGTTGCAACTGAGGCTACGTAAGCCTCAGCTGGGTCCAAGCTGGAGTAATCTAGAGTTATTTAACTGTTTTTAAAAGAGGAAATATGATGAATAATTAGATAAGAAGCCAAATCCAGCAACGCAGTAAAAGCACCAGAGTTTGGCAGCCAAATGAACAAAATTGATTCCACTTTAATTCTGAGGTAACTCAGTCAGTACATAAAAAGCTGGTGTTAAATTATGTTTCCTGCTTCAACTCAGGCAATCAGATACCTGCAGTGTTACCATGATGAAAACGAGGGAAGACACTGTGTTGTTAGTGTGTCGTTTCAGTGGTGCAAGAAAATCACATAGTGCGTGTATAGAGGGGAGGTAATGCGAAAGTGCCATAATGAAAACTGAAAAACAGATTGGAATTAAATGCCACGAAGGATAACAGCGTACAGATAGATGATTATTTACTGGACCCTTTTGACTCATAACTGGACAAATTTGGGTAAGTCAGGACAACAGCGCTTTCTCATCTCGTATTCAATGCTGCCCGCTTGCCTGGTGTTACAGTTTTCATTATCATGGGCAGGGGAAACAGCGGAGACTAATCTTTCCATGACCAAGAAGATTAAGCTAGCAAAGCAGTTTTTTTTTTTGCATAACAGGAGCTGAATTATTGTTTGCAAAGTGCTAAGGCAACAGCACTCTGACCTTGTGCTGAGTATTAGTCACTCAGCCTCCGGTACAGTCTCAGATACAGTTTGTGTGTCTGCAGACAGGCAGCTAATTGATCTGTGAGACAAGATCTATGAATTTTTTTCAATGCGGACAAAAGGTTTTTGACAAGCGGGCCAATACTTTATGTATGACAGCAGGAATACAATTGATTGAATCTGTTTTGGGTTTTTTTCTGACAGCATAATAAGCGATAATGGACTTCATGGTGCTCCTAATTATATCAGGACTATGTCATCCACAGCAACGGCTGCTTCTGGCTGTTGGAGACCAGCAAACTTCCTGTTGTGTGTTGAATTATTTGTATGATTAGTCAATTCTGCATAATATGTGACACAGAATATGTGGATACAAGAAGCTACACATATTATAGACCAGTCATTCCACTATGAAACAGTACTATGCTACCAAAATATGATACAGGCCTTTATGTACACACTCATATAAAATGCACCAAGAGGGACTGATCTAAACACAGATTGAAATGAATCAAACCTTCACTTAACTAAAGTGCAGCTTGTGACTGGTAGCTTACATTTCATGCTCCTCAGATGGTCTTGTTTCCTAAGCTTAGAAGTAGTGCTTCTGATTTTGGTGTGTTCTTGTGCTTTTAAATCAGAACATAGAACCAACATGAAGGTCATAGAAGCTTTCTTTGCTCTATTTCTCAGCATTCCACCAACACGTTGGCAGGTAATAGCATGAAAATATTGGTTTGCCTGACCTTTTATTCGGGTTACTGCTAATAAATAACTTCTTCATGGCACTTAAGAACATTTCCTGATGCAACTCACTTGTGGGTGTCTTTCCTTTGCACTATTCTGCGTCCTTTTACGATTGAAGTCAAATGTTTAATAGTAAGAACCCATACATGGTGCTGTGACCTGGTAGCAGCTTCATTTAACAATATGAAAGGATTGTGATGAAAAAAAGTCAAAGATGCAGCTTCCTGAATAAAAACGGATGAACTGACTCTGGGATTATGGTAAAGTATGTCTAACTTTTAAAACATAATAAATCACTGGTTCATTTTGGTATTGCTGCAAGAAACAAAGTTCTTATCTTTCAATCTGAATGATACAAAAGTACAAACCACCCTAGCATTTTTGTGGTCCAAAAATGCAAAGAATGGTGTTAGCAGAACTTGTTATTGTCTGAATGACTATTTTTATCTTTTGTTCGCACGTGTCAGACTCTGCTTTTTGGCTGTAGCTTATCTGGGCTCATCTTCAGACCTCACATGTACTTTGGAAACTCAGTATTTTAATGTTTTAGCTGGATGGTTTCAACAGGTTCACCACAATCACAACACAATGTTAAGTTGAAAGTCGGCAAAACATCATATAAGGAGGGAAAAAAAAGGCTCCACTGTGACCAAAAGATTTGCTTTTTCCTTTAATACTTGCATTGTCCTTAAGTGTGCAGATCTAAGGTATTAAGTCGATTCAAATTACACATGATTCTGCCTTTGTTTGCTAGTTTTACAGGAAGTGAAGTGTTGACATATAATCATTTTGACTGCTTTGCAAAAGGTATAAGGTCAAGTTTTTCACACTGGACTTCAACCTTGTCTCCTAGAATTTATTTTCCTGTACGACTGAGTTGTTCTTCCAGTTATGTGTCAGTTCAGTGTAATTGCTATTTGGATTTACCTCAGAGACATTTTTTTTCCAACGTGTGAAATACTGCAATTATGAACTACACTGGAGTTAGCAGGAGGTGGTTGGGGTGGATGGAGGCCAAACAAAGCTCATGACTCCCACATCAGAGATTGTGGTTTGCATAACTAACCCCGTCTGAGCTTCAGGAATCACAACAGTCAAAAAAAAAGATGGCAGCTTTGCGACAGTTTAGTAAGGAAAAGTGTCAGAAATGTGGATATTGTACTGCAAAAATGGATGTGTTGGTTTAAAAAATGCATCTTAAGTGAATATATTACTGAAACATAATGTATCAGTTTATTTAATGCTTTCTGGATGTGGTTATGAATGTCGTCTCATCACAGCGACAGAAAATGTATTCCAGTTGCGATTACATTTCCCTTATAATGTATGTACTGTTGCCGTTTAGCTGTATAGTCACTTCATTTCTAGGAGTGTTTTGGACTGAAGTGCTGAAAACACATCCAGACTCACATACAACGTTAATATCGCTACAGTCTTATTTTGCATTTTGGCATTTCAGTGCAGTAAAGTGCCGTAAAATGAGCAGAGGTCCTCAGTCAGTGTTTTATGGATAGAAGGTGCTTTAGTCTTGTGATGAGCTCTGACTTCTTTGGTTCTCACTTTAAGAATTCACAAACTCCTTGATGTATTTACTGGCCTTTCTGTTGCTCTGTTGGAGCTCTCTTAGATGGCCGAGGACGAGTAACAGTGCCACCACTAATCTCCCATCCCCATGTTTTATCACCATGACAGAGAGGGAGTTGTGATAGAGCACTCCGCAGGCTGAGTAATCCTTTTGACAAAATTGCAAGCAGTGTTTATTCAATGCCTTTGACTGCAGCACAGAGGAGAGGCTTCATATCTAGAATAGAAAGCACACACTGGCAACCTGGACACATTTCTGTGAACAGCAGCCTTGACATTTTTTTTTAGCCCCGGCTTTTACGATGATGTATTGGTGTTTGGCAGAGTACTGTCAACTTGGTTTGAAACATCTTGATCCATTGTTGCAGACTGAAGCTCAGACGTAAACTGTGATGCCTTTTTTTCGTCTGTTATGCGTAAATGAAGTTTATTTTATCTTAGGCTTGTTTGGCTTTAGGAACTATTTGAGTAAATGGGACTAAAAGTCATGCCAGCTTTAACAGTTTTCAGTGCTAAGTGTCACATTTTGGTCAAAATTCTGAATAGTAGCTGAATGCTCAGTTAACCCTTTGAACTCCATGCGGTTTCTTGCAGTATTTACATTTTACTCACTGTGGGCTTGTTTTTCGCTGCAATATGAATTCCTGCATCACTATGAAAACAGCTAACAGCATGGCTAGAAGTAGAGAGAACCAAAAATAAGTGGTATGACACAGTCACAAGGCCATAAATCATAAGAAAGGATCTATTATTAGTACTAATTTTGTTATTTTCATTGTTCAGACTTTTAAATATGGTGTTATTTGTATTATTATTATTTCATTTTGTTATTGTTTTGTTACACTGTATTTAGACTTCCTAATACTCTTATACCATCATGATTTTGCACCTTATTTCTACCTATTCTGTTGTCTATATCTATTTCTTACATTGTTTTTAAAATTGAAAGAAAAAAAAAACAAAACAGAATCCCCATGTACATGATTTGTCCAAGTGCCTACAGGTGTCACCAAAACTGGAAAAATAATAATAAGTCTCTTACTAATTACACTTTTTCATTTTTCCAAACACTGCCTGCAGTTCAACCGAAAACTGACAAAATTTTGGTCACATGACTGTTAGTCACAGCTGACTCCGTCATGACTTCATGGTTGCGTTAATTGCGAATAATTTAATTTCTGCAGATTTTTAAATAAAGTAGTTGTTTTCACATCATACATGGTTAGTTTGAGAATCGTCGACAATTTGAAATCTGTCGAGTTTCTGGCTCTGACAAATGTAGTTTTTGGCATTTCTTTAAAGATAACACGCCTTTTAAACTTGCTGTTTTATGGTTCAGAAAAAGAAAAAAATCCAAGCTATTACGGGTGTAACAGTATGGATTAAAAGTCCATTCGTAGGAAAGTAGAAACCAAACAGCTCCAACTATAACTGGATTCCCCTCCGCTGAGATTTCCCCTGATGGCTTTTTCTCCTGCAAAGAAACCATTAGTATCTTTGCAGTCTCCTCCGAAGCAACTCAGGTAGGCCTCTGCCCCGTTTAATGGTCTGAAAACAAAAGTATAGACTTCTTCCCTCGCAAGGTCCATTAGAGAACAATGCTCAATCTGACATTCATGACATCCACTTAACCAGCGTCCGTGATGGCAAGGCTCTTTGTCATCCGCATGGTTCTCAGTCTCGGCCATTTGATCCATAAACAAACAGCCTCCTTACCCTCCTATTCATTTTTCAAGTCCAAAGCCATAATATCTCCCCAGACGGCGAGCGCTACCCCGTACATGCCTCTAAGTGGGGAGCTCCAATGCATTCCATTAGCTTCACGAGCAAAGTGTTAACCTTAGCCTTTGTAGCGTAGCGGGAAAATGGCTCTGGAGGGAGGGCTCCATCACTTCTCCTGAATTCGCCGTGGTTCTTCAGTGCGTAAAAGTTCCACTCACATTCTGAGTGCTTTTAAAGTCAAAACAAAAAACACAAAAAACCCCAACCTGAGCCTATTGTTCTTTGATCTCAATCAATAAAACATGTGCCTCCACATGTCAGGGTTTTGTGAATATTTAATCTCACCACTTGTTTCTCTTTATCTGCCAAATCGCTTAAGACAGATCAGGAAATCTTTCCCCGTCGGTGACTTTGAATCGTTTTTCCTTTTATACGGCCCATTTGAAGCCAGGAAACAATACACTTAAAATCACAAAGGGATTGGAAAAGCCTGCGTCCAAAGTGCTGCTCTTTTATGTCAGTTGCATCCATCCTCGCATATTGCCCTGCCTCCTGCTTCCATCAGCGACTAAATGTAAATATATATCCGCTTAATGCTTCTCGTTAAAAAGAGCCGTGTTAATGAGATGTAAATATGCCATCTACACAACAGCAACACATAATTACACTAATAATCAGAATGTAAATGTGCTTTTTTTAAATTAATTCCTTTTGCGAATAAAGACATCAGTTTCCGGCATCAAGGGTTACTTGTACATTTCGGACATTTATAGTGAAAATACAACATATGCAAAGTAATTAAAGCCAAAGTTTTTGATTTCGACCTTTCAGGCTGCAAGAAGATGAGGTGATACTGTCGAGGTCAGGGAGAGAAGTCAGATTAAAGCACCTTTTCTCCTAAAGATTTTTCATCATTTGTGGATTTTCTTCTTTCCTTAAATGTACAATATGAAGAAAATGTTTCTATTCTGTGGCGCAGGCCTCAGTCCTGCAAGTAGTTGCAGTCAAACCTCCCTTTATACCAACTTGCAGCCAAAAGTGTAAAAAGATTGAGGAGCAATGACGACAAAAAAAACAAAAAAAGGTTGCATACTTAAAAGTGCATTAACCAATTTTCCAACTTTAATCCACAGAAAGGAGAAATAAACTACTTCCGAGCAATATGTATTATTACAGAAGCACTAACAGGGCGTAGACTTTTCTTTTTCTTTTATTTTTTGAATTCTGTCTCGAGCATATTTTCAGGTATCCATTACAGTATTGCCTTGGTTTCGTAGCAGTGCTCATAAAGTTGTAAATATTAGATTAGTGTTGGGTCAGCAAGGTTTGATGTCGGTTTAGAAATGCTGAATTACATATAGAGTTCTAGAGAGAGAGTATTTGTCATTGGACTTGTGACTGACGATGCAAAAGCTGCTTCTCAACAGTATTCATCGTCCTTTTTTACAGTATAAGTTCTTCTTTTTTTAACCTGTAACCAAATCTGTTCATGCACTACAGATTTTCCAGATATTGACCTCTTTTTGGAGACGGTTCCATCATCATAACGCCTCCTTTCGGCACATCAAAACTACGTCCCGCGCTCGTTGCACTGGCTGCACCTTGTCACTGTATCTTGTTGATAGGACGTTAATTCACTGTAATTAACTGCATTTAAACCTTGTGCATTCCACCACCTGCACATTACTATGAATCCCCTTTTGTTTTTTAGTTCAACTAATGGAAAGCAGATTAAATCAAAGTGCATGCCAGTCACTGTTAATTAAGGCAATGGATTTGATGTTGTCATTTGTCCTAAATGATTATTGTAGTCTTTATCTTTGTGCACATTATTGAATTCATTACTCAATCTGCATAAATTGCCTTTTGGCCTCTTTGTTTATTCATGATTTGTCTTCTTCTTCTATGAATGCCTTCTGAACTTCTAAAGTTCTCCAGTGACACTGTAGTTTTCATGAGTAATGCTGGAAATCAATATCCGTGTGCGGCTTTTCAAAAGGCTTGCAAAGAAAAAAACAAACAGATTACATGCAAACTGCCCAATATTCAACTTGTAAATTAAAAATTCTTTCCGTGTCTTTGGATAAAACTTTAATCTTTCCACTAAGGACAACTCTCCCTACAAACTCCAATTGATATCTCCACATTGTTTTTTGTCTTTGAGGCTCATGGCTATGCTAATGTTTGTTTTCATCATTTCTAGCTAGGTATATTTAACACTACAAGGAATAAATGGCCTCCAGATTGCATCTCATTCAGTGTCACGACAAATGCATTCAAAACTGTTTACAGCTAAGGAGTGTATGTGATGTATGCACATAATAAATCAGTTTTGTCTTCAGTGAATGCCCCTTTAAGCCTTTTTAAAAAGAAATGAGAAATTGCAGTATACGGCTCCATTTAGACGAAGTCAAAGTGTAAAAAGAATTATTATAAAATCCTCTCGCTTCCATGTGTCTCATTCAAATATAATCCGTTGAATTACCATAACATGTCTTCGTCTCATGCAAATGCCATGACTTGCTCAAAAAAATGCATCCATTCGCTGATCTTAAGCCAGCTCATGATGAATAGTTAACTGAGTGCCGCCGTGAACCGATCAACCCTGTCTCCTGGAAAGTATGTTTCTATCTAAGTTAATTGTTTTCTCAATTATGTTGAGGTGCAACGGAACCAGAGACGCCAACAGAAGTATCACAGTTTGGCTTAACGTTCAATAAAGGTGTCTCATGTCACTGTGTGTCTTCTAGTATTCATCTCTTAAGACCCGAGCTTATGTTTGATATGCACTTTTTATTTCTCT
Organism: Stegastes partitus; assembly: GCF_000690725.1. Lineage (NCBI taxonomy): Eukaryota > Metazoa > Chordata > Actinopteri > Pomacentridae > Stegastes > Stegastes partitus. Next base: position 299,010 of record NW_007578036.1, on the reverse strand, counting down.
TTGCTATTTGATCTGATCAAATAAAGAAAATAAAAAATATTTGTAAAAATATTTTTAAAAATAAATAAGAATATTAAAATAAAAATAATGAAATAAGAAAAAAATTAACTACTGTGGTAATATAACCCAAAATGTGATTTCCACACATGTGGACATCAGGTCTTACAGTTTTTCTCAGTCGCTTTGGTACGTTTCTCAGATAAAAATTGAAATTCTCAAAACTACTTGTTTAATCTTCACATCATTGTGTCACTTGTGCACATCAAAAAGCACTTTCTCATTTCTTTGACCAAGTTCTAAATGCTTTGGTAAATCCATGCAAATGATTACATGCAATCCTCTGCTGTTTCCTACATTATCAGTTGCTTATGTCATGTTGATCATAATGTATTATAATGGGTCTCTGTCGAATAGTCTCACCCCCACAACATTTAGGCATTAGTTCTTGACATGTCTTTACATGCAAAATGGTTGAACAAGTTGTCATAATATGTCGAGCATGTTTCTATACATTACCATTAGACTGTGATGGGAACCGGCGACCTTCTTGCTGCAAGGCAATGGTGCTAACCACCGAGTCACCTTGCAGCCCTAAAGCAGACCAAAATTATTTCCCAAAACACACAAAAAATAGATTGTTTGTACAACTCTGTCTCACAGAAATTGTGTTTTATACAACTAAACTACATTCTCACTTACGTTTTGAAACAAATGCATTTCCTCCCCAAAAGTTGGACTGCGACAACGTGCGACATTTTTCCAGTTCTAATCAACAATGTCAACATAAAGACAGAAGTGAAACTTTGCAGCAGGACTTCCATCCTTGAGAGCATGTTTCTTAAACTTAAGTTTCATTTTCATTCATGCAATGCCTTAAAATGAATTGTAAAGGTATGTTATTCGGAATATTTCCTTGTTAAAGTAATAGAACATCTTCCAAAATGTACTTCTTGTTGCATTTCCGAATCAACACTGTCTTTACAAAGCTCTGTTCATATATACCTAAAATGCTTTCTCGTTTAGGTTTCGAAAGGAGCATAATTTCGTTCTGAAACAAATGTATTTCTGCACCTGTAAGACCGATGAGACCGAGTTTCCTATGCAACATGGACATTTATTTTTAATTCCATCTTCATTTGTTCACTTCTGGTTTAGGTTTAGAAAAATATCACACTTTGACATTTTCAAAATGATAGTTACAGGTTAGGCACCAAAATATCTCAGTTAGGTTTAAGAAAACATCAGATTTGGGTTCCAATACAACCATCTTACAACATATTTGACAGCAAAGCAGTAAAATAAATTGAAGAAGATATTTTGATTTGAAATGTATTTTTGATAGTCTGAAACAAATATGATCCAGCAGAAAACACGATTCCATCAAAACAAAACCGAGAATGCACTTCACCTGTATATGAACAGAATTGTTCTTGACACGTGGCTGCTTCAGTGTTAATATATTTGCAACTTTCCAACCATGTTATTTAGAAACGTTTCCTCAGTAATAGAAAATCTTATCTGGTTGCAGTCTCCTTCAAAATGTACATATTGTTGTAATTTAGAATCACCCTGATTCTGAACTGAGGCCTAATTCTGTGACAGACTTGAACATCTTTCTGTTTTCAGTAAAAAGAAGAAGCTCTATTTTGAAAAACATAGTATGATGTTGGGGAGAAAACACATTAGAAAAATAGATTCTGCCTATCTGCAGTGGTATCTGACCATGCAGACAGTTTTGGGTTTTTTTGTCTAATGATATATGTATAAACCTTTAAGGACCCTATTATTTTCATACTTCTTATTCCTATCTGCCATCCCGTTTCCTGTGTGTGGCTCCTGCAGTCACTTTGCTTTCCGATAAGTGCCATTAAAGTTCACCAAATTTCTTCTTCCAGTATAGAGGCACAAAAAAAAAAAAAAAATCCAATCAAGAACAAAAAGCGGAGACATCTACTATCAGCTGTCTTCAATAAACAGCCAGATTATTCCAGGAAGTAACAGCTTGATAAGACTTAATCTTGCAAAGCAATATTAGTGAGCTGTTATGTGCAAATGTCAATTTGCAGAAGAGTTGGCAAAATTACAGCGGAGGGATGCTGATTTATTCAGCATTATGCAGAAATACCTTACTGCCCGGCAGTGATTCCATTGTTTGTGCATTATGAAGCCCAGCAAGTTGTTTGACAGCTTAATGGCCAAGTTCAGTGGAAGGATTACTCGCAGAAATTTGCAGAGTAATGTGAGTGTTGATGGAGTTAGTGCCGTGCAGGGGTTTAAGTCCCAACAAGTAGAGCGTAACATTTTCATCAAATTTGGTGACTTTAACAAGTTGTCACACGGCATTTCACATCACTGATCAGATTGAGATACTGTGTTACTGAAGGAAAACATGCCTCATGAAGACTGCTGGTGCAGTTTAAGAATTTGAGGATAATGCCACATACCATCGTAAAAATGTGTTTTGGACTTGCCAGAACATTTTAGCACACAGAAGTGTCGTTCCAGTGACTTCTAACGATGTGACTTATTAACCCACTGAGCTATGAGCAGTTTCAGGGTGTGTCGTTCACATTTTTATTCACTTTGGACTCATTTTTTAAAATTTACTTTTTGTGCAGACGATACTGTTAGAATGCTGTAAAGAAAAAAAAAGTCAAAAGTTTCTTTAGGTGTTTTTCTCTTTTGCACAAAAAAATCCGAACTCAAGTGCCCACAAGTGTTACCAATACTCGAATAAATGGTCACTCTACATAGTATAGATGTATTACTACTTATATTTTTATTTAGTTTTCATTACAAGTCTACCATATGCATAATATCTGTCTAAACACTGCCTGCAGTTCAACCCAGTTCAGTAGGGACCCTGAAAAGCCCCTAAGTTTTGTCACATGAGTGTTGGTCACAGTTGAGTCACTGATGACTGTTCAGTTGTACAAAAAAAAAATGCTAGTTTGTTTTTTGCAGAATCTAGTTAGTGAAGACAGCTTATATTTGTATATATTAAATTTATTTATATATATTAAATTAGACACATAGGAAAAAGGTGATTTTTGAAATAGTTTGATCAAATATCACAATTTTAAGGTTAGAATTGGTTATTTTTTCCAATGAAACTGCAAATCAGCTATGACTACTTCCAAGACTTTAAGAAAGCTGAAAATCTGCTGATTTTTTTCCCTGTTTTTAAAGTTTCTGGCTTTGATAAATGGTGTAATTTAGTAGATGTTTTTAAAAAAAAAAAAAAAAAAAAACGCTAACATGCCTTTCAAACCCACTGGTGGGTTTTGGGGTTCATATGGTTAATGTCTGTTTACAAGTATTACTAGGCATGTTAGGAATTCTTCAAAAATGCTGTAATTATACACTCTTTCCCAGTGTTTCATTGAAGCCAGCTATGCGATTGGTGTTGATTTTGGTTTTTGTCGCCTCCAGTCCCTCCACTCAATGACCAAACATTTGAGTAAAAGAAATCTGTCTCTTTAATCTGCCACCAGAGAGAAGACACTGTGCAACTATGCTGGAATCAAGATCTTGCACTCCAGGCCTCTACTTGTGTTTTTTTTTTTTTTTCCTGACATCCCTTTTTTTAGTTTGTTGTTATGGTGATTTGGCAGCGAGTTGTGTAATCCATCACCATGGGAACATAACTAAAAGCCGTGTGTTTGTGTGACAGTGATATGAAGGAAATCAGAAACAAAGATATCCTTTTCTCCTTTCCTGGGAGCACTGAGGCATTCAATTCAGAGGGGCTCTATACTGGCTGCGGGGTGGCCATGACACTATGAAGAGCTACCGTACAATGGACCTCCAGCACAATAGACCAAAGGCTGCTGTTGCTGTGTTTATGTGAAAAGCATCACAAGCAGTGGATAAGCAGTGAAACCAAGATGTCGTGTGTCCTGTGAGGGGAAAATTGGAATGTTGATTTAGCTCAAACCTCTTGACCTGAAACTCAAGGGTGTATGATGTCATGCAAAAATATTTCGCACTTGTGTTTTAAGAGGGGCGACCGAGGTGTCTGCCCACGGTTTGCTTTGATGTGGGCACAGAGCCACACATTTTATATAAAAGGAAACGGAAACTGGACGTAGAAACCTGAAAGGTCTGCTCGGATTTGGCCACTGAAGTGGGACCTGATGTTATCTGTGGAAATGTAAGATATCAGATTTGAGTTTCGTTGACTTGGTTTTGTGTTTGGGGGTCACAGACCATAAACTCAATCTAATTATGCACTGACCGTTGGACCAGCAGTGTGGAAGCATGAAACTGTGGCCTTTATTGGTTGCTTGTGTGTTTCTGCGTTGTCCAAATATCCTTATCCTTAGTCTTCTCTTAGAATTTCACATGTATAACCATCCATCCATCCATCCATCCATTATCTATACACCGCTTAATCCTTACTAGGGTACATGTATAACCATTTTTCATAATGTTATGTTACATTAATGACTAATATCCCAAAATAATTAGTATAAGCTAAGGATTAACAGAGCAACATTGCACAGGTAAAATGTTTCAAAAATAGCTGTTGCAACACCAGTTGGTAAACACTGTCGCTTATATGTAATTAACAGCCCTCAATTTCCTTTAGTTTGCACAGACGCAAGGAAAGACTGCATCCCCTGCTGAGCATGATTATCTGGATTATAACTGCTGACGCAGTTTGATATAATCACCTGTGTGCGTCAACAACAACAAAAAACGTAAAATAGAACTTTATTTATACCAAATGAAATTCTTGAGCCAGATATTGCTCAGAAAACTAAACTGCATAACCTGACAATAAGTGCAGAAAAAGCATGAGACATGACTGAAAATAGAAATTAATAATAAGACCAGGAAAAAAAAAAGGAATGGTAATTATTCTGAGGTAAGTGAACACATGATGATGAACAAATATTGCACATGAAATTAGAATGTAACATTCTCAATCGTATCTGGTGCAGCCGATAGGAAATACTATACATGCTTTGGTTATTCAAACCCCAGTTACAATTATAAGGTGGATGAACTGTCTTTGAACACTGATTTATAGTTCGAAGCAAACTCTAAGGTCGTGTTTGTGCTGAAAGTCTGAAATACGCAAATTGTCCATTGATATGGCATTTATTGCATTGGACACTTCATTGAATTCAAAAGCGTAACTAACAAATGTTCCAGACTTGTCTGCTCACCCGACTTGGATATTGTCAGCCCAATAAATCGCTGGTATCATGATGGATTATTTCCATATATAGGAGCCAGTAGGGACTTCTTCTACCTTCTAGTAGGAACAGTCAACGCCACATTTAATGGTGCTCCATTATCGCCTCATTTATTAAAGGTGGCAAAGCTGCAATTTAGCACTTAGAAAGAGGAACAAAAGTTCACATTTGGGGACTGAAGGAGATAGAGGAGGTGTAACTCAACAGATTTTCAGCCAGGGGAATTTAGTTTGAGTCCCATCTCGGATTATTCATATAGTATTATTCACTCGTTTTTGTTTTTTTTTTGCTCAGTGTTTACTTGAGTTTTTTGTCGGTGTTTGGTTAAGTTTGGGCACCAAAACTACTTGGTTAGGTTTGGAAAAAGGATCATGTTTTAGGTTCAAGTGCACCCTGTTGCTATGTTTACCAAATGTTAAAAAGCCAAGTCTCCAGGGAGATGATTCCAGTGGAGAGGGCACCAATGTTGTCAGGGTTACTTTCCATTTATTGAGTAGATGATGACCTGCCTTCTGGCGTACATGAAGGTGGAGAACCTCCTTATTGGCACATACGTACGTGCAGTGGTAACGGCCATTTATTATGCCGATAACATCCAAACCTTGGCAACTATTCCACTCATAATTGGTGCTGTTCACTGATAGCAAGTCTTCATTTGCACAACTGCAAGTGAAGCGATGGGACAACATTTACAGTCCTTGTTCTTTCACAAAATGCATTTCTCAAGACAAATAAATTCTAAACGAGGCTTGAATGCAACTAAAATCATTCTTTTTGTTGTAAAATGTCACCGTGATCCCTCAATAGATCATAGTGACAGTGAACAATGTTGCCTAAAAACGTAGGAAAAGACCCCACCAGGAGTTGCAAACAGAAACCACTTTACCAACAACAAAATCAGTTACCACCAAGGCATCAGTTATCTATGAAGTGATTGTTTCGATTGCAGGATGTCTTTCCTTTAGGGCTTTTTTCATAATGTCTTTTCCAACAAAAACACACGTACAATGGAAGATCCCATTTCATGTCCTGTGTGTGTTACTTGGCGCTTCCTTTCAAAGTAACTTCTATCAAGGTGCCTCGAGCCAAACCCCCGTCTTCTTGATGGTCACCAAGAAGAAGACTGTCGTCACACTGGGTGGCTCTCAGGTGTGAAGCAGGATGCGGTTTAAACGATTCATCCTCTCTAATAGCTTTTTAAACAAACAAAGGTTACAAAAATGTTAATAGCATGACTAAATGAAATGCAAACCAGTGAGGGGATGAAGAGTATCCCCACCGGCAATGAAATTTAATGATCACAGGCAGGAAAATCAAAAGCAGAGTGGGGAAGATTCACCCCGATGCTGCCTACGGCCCCTTCGCAAATAACATGTATGTCTACAAACCAATCTTATTTCCTCATTGCAACTTTTTCCCAGGAGCCAAAACGAGGTCTCATTTTCATTTTGCCAATGAAAAAAGAGCAATGAGATAATAATCACAGACAAAAGCTTTGGAGGGTTTAGCTGATCGCCCATAAATTATAGTTCATTTACACTAAACATGGAGTGCAACAGTTGTGTGACCTTGTCGTTGCATAGACTAGTTCTCAGCTGTGAATTCAAAAAGTGAAGAAACACGTAAAGGCAAGAATCTGAAGCTTAAATGCACTTGTAAATTTGTGCCTTTGTCAAACGGGCTTGTTTGTGACTGGATTTCTTTCTTATTATGTAGTTAACAACATCTAATTGTTATTATTCAAAGATGTTCTGAATTTGAAAAGATGGAGGCCCCTTCTAAAGTAGTCATCTCAAGGACATGATCAGCACTTGTTTTTTTTTTTCTCCCTGCAGTCTCAAATAAGTCTTTTGTATTTGGAGACGAAGCTTTTGCAGGTGACTGTGTTTGACAGAGGAAGGGGCACCGAGTGTTCCTTCCATAGAAAATTAGCTTAACAACCTGGAAAATAATACCACCAGATCACTGGTGGTGTTACCATGGTGCAGAGGGAAAGTTCCAATTACATGAGAGATGCTTTCTGCATAGTGGTGCTTGCTGTGAGGATTCAGACATTTAAACATGTTCAGAAATAATAATCAAGATAATTCTGGGTTGTTACAACTCAAGTCTTATTTTTTATAGTTGGGGTAAAATGTTTGACAACTGAGCAAGAAGCATGTCAGGAGGTAAACAAACCTTCAGGCTCAAAAACAAAAAGAAAACTGTATAATTATTAGCCATGCAGCACATACAAATGTCCAACACAGTTTGCAGGAAAATCTCTGATGTAATATAATGCACCTGCCACATTGTTGTGGACTGTTACCAAGATTCTCCTCACACTTTTGACTGTATCGTCAAATAATGTGGCTAATCTATATCAATCAGCGTCAACATTGAAACCACTGACAGTTGAGGTGAATAAAATTGATCATCTTGTCACAAATCAATGTTCTGCTGAGAGAGCCTGGGTCCTTCATTGATGTGGATGTTACTGACATGTACCACCCATCTGAACATGGCTCCACAGTATATATATGCTCCGGTGGCAACGGCATTCCCAGGTGGTGGAAAAATCCCCCAACAGGCCAAGACTCAACTAAAAAACTGCTCAGGAGCATAGTCAAGATGCACCATCCATTCCATAGATGCCACACCCTAAAGAATCTGTTGAACCAATAGGATCCACTGTCGATGTCGTGGACACCACAGGACATCTCCACAGGTCCTGTGTCCATGATTTGACAGTTTTGGTGGCACAGTGAGGACCTACAAAATAAAAAGCAGGTGGTTTTGATGTCCAGCCTATGTTGTAGAAATCTGGCTAATCCGGTGGCTCCTTCACCATCTGTGAAGCGGTTAATGATCTAAGCTATCGTTTGGCACAGTGCAGTGCAATCATAACTGGTTGGAATATCAGTCATAAAGACACAAGTTTCAATGACTTATTCTTTAGGTTTGTGAGTACTTTGAGGTTAATACTTTTTATGTAATATTTTTGTTTTTGTATGGTATAGATAGAGCCCAACTATGGTATCGTTTGGCGGATATTATCAGCTGATGTTGACCTTTGACAGGTATATTTGAATCAACATGGATGTTATACGTATGGAAAGTTTTATATATATATGTCATGGCAGAGACTGCGGTCTGGTAAAATCTGAGATTCTACCGGTAGAGACTGCAATCTGATTGCAATCTCTACTGGCAGAATCACAGTCTCTACCATGACATATACATCATCAGAGATTCTGCTGGTAGAGATTGTTGATTCTAAGGATTAGTAGAGATTGCGACTGGTATTGCAAACCTTGTATACAGGAACAAAAACACAAAGAAAATGTGACTATAGTAACAAAATAACCATTTTATTTAGGTATCACCATATGCAAAGCTACAAATAGTGATAAAGTACTTTTTTTTTTTTTACAAATAGTCAGAAGGTTGTGAGATTTTAAATGTATCATTATACTATCTTCTTGTCATTATTTGATATGTACAAAAGGTTCTGTGAAAAATGAAACCTTTTCAGTATTTGTAAAAACAAAAAGTACTTTGCATATGGTGATACCTAAATTAAATGGTTATTTTGTTACTATAGTCACATATTCTTTGTGTTTTTGTTCCTGTATACAAGGTTTGCAATACTAATTGTAATCTCTAACAATCTTCAAAATCAGTTGAATTGGACATTCTACCAGATCACAGTCCCTACCAAGACATATACATGTAGAACATACTGCAGAAAAATAAATTTGGGTTTATTTAGAAATTGTGTCATCACACACTCTGTCTAGTGGAGCAGTGCCGACATACTCTAAACACAGTCTGCAGCACATGTATCAGAGAACAGTGGTGTGGAGTCAAGTGGTGTTATCACAGGAAGTGGCTAACTAGTTTGTGAAATACAATCGTGGACAGCTAGTAAACATTGATCCCATCATTTACCCTTTTCAGTATTTCTTAAACCACATATATCAATACATAAATATCAATATTAGACTTTCTTATATACACCAACCAACACAATTCTAGTCACTTCACATTTGGTTTAGCAAAGTGCTATATGGAGTGTTATTCACATGAATTAAGATTTCTTGATGAGGCTGCTGGTATTGTATATTTCTGTTATTTGTCTTGACCAAAACCAACAATTAATTGATCCAAACTAATAAAGGAATGCCTGTTTAGCCAAATCTGGAAAATAATTTCCAATAAATGTACTTTGTATTACTGTGTGAGCGAAGTTGGCTAGAAGTGTTGCTTAAAGAAATTATTTAGCCTTTTAAAACGATTTACATGTACTTGTTGCCTGTTTTTAAAGATGAATGGAGATGATGTCGTACCGTTTTGGGTCTCTAAATGGGATTTGTTGGTATGAATAAAGATATACTTTTTGCAGTCAGCAGTCTTTTGGCATTATGTGCTTCAGTCCATTTGTCGGGAGCTATAAAAAAAAAAAAAAGGATCTCCATATGTGAGTTTACTTTTCACAATTCCTTGCCCACCCTCTTTTTCAATTATGGGGTTTCCTTTTTTCTTGCCGAGACATATTGATGGCTAACGCTAGAGGGCTGAAAACATATATGGTAATAAAAAGTATCTTTGTCCAGTGTTGTATCCGGTTACAACATTCAGCAGAGCCTTATTATCCCCAAAGGGCTGCAATTAGAGCTGTGCTGCTGAATCTGGTAAAATACAATGAAAGACTGCCAATGTATAACCTACAAATCAGCATAATGTAACATTAATTAGACTCACAGTGATTATAATAAAATCCAGGAAGGCTTTGCAATAGTGAAATTAGAGCCACAAAGGAGAGACCTTTTTTTACTTATTTAAATAGGAGCCTGGCACACAAAGTTAACTTCAGTCTGTGAATGATATTTCAAATAATATGAGACCAATCTTGTCTCGGTGAATTGCATGCATCAGCGTTGTCCTTGCACTCCTCGGGGGCAAAGCCGTTGACAGATTGGTCAAAATGATGGTTTAAAATGGAGGTAAATTGAGTGTAATGCCAGACGCGCTCTCATTTTTATGGATGTAACGTGATATATTTTCTTTCATTCAAATCATTTAGTATCTTTTCCTCCTTTTTTTTTTTTTTTTTAGGTCACGGACACGTAGCTTATTTCAGAAGTCGGGCCTGCTCAGTCAAAGAGATGTCATCATTTTAGATTAAAAAGTCTGCGATGCTCCATAAAAAAAAGATGAAGCTTTATTGATCGCCATGGGGAAATTAGGTTGTTGCATCTGTAGAAGTAATGGGATTCAGCAGGAGAGTCAAGTAGTGTTGAAGGATAAAAATAGAACCTAAAAGAAGCAACAAAACTAATGAAAACAAGACAGTAGAGAAATGAATTGAACTATAAATTGCTGAATTACACAGATGATCTTATACACCTTGATATAGATATGATGTACTGTAACAGAAGCTCACTATGCAGATTAATGTAGTCGATCAATAAAACAGCACGTTTTCACAAACAAATTATATGAATCTAGTTAATTTGGAGTTGAATAGTACAATAGATTCTTTTGCACGTTTCTTTTGCAGAGGCAGTCCCTTTGTAACGGCCGCTCCATAATAATATGAGGCTCAGTTTACCTCACACAGAGTATCCCCTATGGGAAACCCTGTTGTCTCGAGCCCTATAGATTGCGTCAGCCTCAGATTGTATTGAGGCACAGATCATGCTGCCACGAGGCATTTGCATCCTTTCATCAATACGCTACTAATGCATGCAGTAGCTGCGCCTACAAGGCTCCATTTGGCCGCCGAGAAAACAGAAGGCCGGGGCCGCGTTAGAAGCTGCAGCGAGCCGAGGTTCACGCTAACTACACAAACTCAACATCTGCAACTTCACATGTCAGCTCTGGAGTGTGATTAAAGTTGCAGGCCAGAAACTCGCTCCTGGCCCTCGTGTTTCTCTCAACTTTACACAGAGAGAGAGGTTCGGCTCTCTGATGCTCGTTGAGGTGTTGGTGGATGCCTTGCCAAGTGAATTTGAATTTAAAAGATTCTTTGTTTAACCTCCTAAGCCTCTGAGTGTATTCAGAAAACAGTGTGAGTTTCAAGATAAACAGGCCTTTATTGGAGACGACCACCAGAAACACAAACCAAAAGCAAGCAGGCCAGAAGAGATCTCACCTTACATATTGATGTTAGCTTGGGCATACTTTGTTCATAGTAAGTAATACGAATTGTAATGTCATCTTAACAGTACATTGTCAAAACATCAACCAAAAGTCACATGAATTTGCTGCAGGACATCAAGCGTGATGATGTATTTAAAATTTCAATGCGATTTTCTTCCAATACAGTTTATTATGAGTTTCATGTCATTGTTTAGCTGTCTGGTCTGTAAATTTACTGTTATAATGAACTTGTACTGCACTCAGTTGCAGCTGTTGCCTGATTTCAGCATAAAAGCTAGAAACAAAAACAAACAAACAAAAAAACATATAACATATGCAACATGTACTACCTTCCCAGCACCAAACAGCATAGTAGCACATCAACATAAGAGAGGACGATGTGGATGCTGTGCTCACAACTTGTGAAAAAGTAAAATCTGCTGTTGCAGGTTTAAATTGTGCAACTGACCATCCGTTTATGTCAGAACTTTCTAATCGATATAAGGCTACTCAGTGGCCAGTTTCAACTCAGTCTGCACTTTATTCTCTGAACCCCAAAACCTGCCTGTGGATTTAAAAAGGCAAGATGTCTTTAAAAAACCGACACAATAGCACTATCTACCAGAGACACAAACTGTAAATAGAAATACAATTGCTGGATTTTGAACTTTGGGACAGTTTTTGCACTATCCATCTGTTACATCTTTTTCTCATTTAAAAATTCAACAAAAACAAGCTGTTTACTTTTACCAGGCTGTGAAATATTTGTTGTATTTATAGCCACATTTTTTTAAATTTTATTTATTTATTTTTTTAACACCTGTGGCTTCAACTTTCATGTTTTCCTTTTTTATGATTTATGGATTCATAACTGTGTTGTGTGGCACAAAATATTTTTTTTGAGTTCTCTGTACTTCTAGTCATGGTTGTGCTGTTTCCATACAAGTGCAGCTCTTTTTTACTGCTGTGAAAAATGAACCCACAGTGAGTGAAAATGTGACATGAGCAAAAAAAAAAAGAAGTTTAGAAACTGTTTGAGGTTTAAAAGGGTTAAAAATGCATATTGTGTAGCAGGTTTTATGCATCTGCTAATAGATATTCATACCACAATGAAATTAGCTGCTTAACAGAGTAAAAACATGGCTTACTCTTTAAAGGTTAAAGTTAAATGAAATGACAATCATCTAACATGATTTCAATCTGAAGTAAATGTGCTTCTGCATAGAGGCTTGTAAAAGCTTCTCAAGAAAATTGCAAGATGATTGAGTATAGAGAAACTGACATTTATTTACAGAAGTGTGATGCATTATTACTTCGCTTTATGTGAACTTCACATTCGTTGAAACCTGTTTCAGAAATTCTTCTGTAAAGCCTCAAATAATTAGTCAGAAGGTTCAGTCTTTGCACGTTTGTGTTTACACAACAGAGGCTGACTTTAGACTTGCACAGCACACACTGGTGCTCGTGATCAAAACAAAGAAGCAGGAGGAAAAGGAGAATGGGGGCGATGGTGTTTTGTGTCTCTTCAAAGTATCCTTAAAGCAAAATGTATCATCTTTTGCACAGTGATGCTTCTGTTTTAAAGCTCAGCTATTGACTAATTGCCTGGTAAATATTTGATGTCAAGCAGTCAGATGTAGTCTGTTCAACCGGGATACTTACGTAATTAAATGATAGATCCTTAGCAGGTCTTTCATCAGGAGACCACCACATTACATCTAGGCTTAGCTGTTGCTTCATCCAAACAGCCTCCTGGACCACAACGGCGACTCATAATATAAATTATGGATGACTTTATGAGCGCATATAAAGAATCAGTGATGAAATGTTCCATTTTCCACTGATGGTGTCACGCTGGTTATATATTCTTCTTTTTTAATCTGCAAATTATGCCTCATTAAAGCTACACTATGAATTTAATTTGGAAATACACCACTCTTATCAGCTTAAATTACTAAGTGAGACTTGAACAGATAAAACATTCCATCTCCACTAATTGAGACCCTTTAGATTCACCGAATTACATTCTTGTGTCAGATATTTTCTGTCTAAAGGATGTGATTGATTGAAAACTGAGAGTGAATGTCGAAGTGTGCCCAAAACCCCAGCGACTGCATCAGTCAGAGGACCAACCAGTCTTAGATCATGAGATCAGTTCTTTTTTTTCGCCTGTTTGTCTCAAGTGACTCGGACAAGTCAGGGCCGACTTTTCCTGATCAAGGCATTCAGATCAGTCGAATATCTTCTATCACTTCTTGTGTTTCCCACAAAAAGCTTCCTAGTGACATCATTGATGAAACTGCATGCTCACCAACAGATTTCACATATACATGCAGGATGTATGGCCACCTGTACTCAACACAATGATTCGAAAGATGAAATGCCAATTAGTTGGAAAGGTCACATCTGTGGTTAGATGGGGAATAGAATATTAATCAGTGATTTCCATAGGGGGGTTTAATACCATTAAGAGGACTAAGACCATTACTAGGTTAACAAGAGGGGGCAGTTTTAATTCTGTAGCTCTTTAAAGGACAGACATAAATAGAACCAATTTTCTTGTGTTCAATACCGTGTTTTGTTTTTTTCACATTTTGGGGGGTTATAGTTCAGGCAACATGTGTCTTTTAAAAATGACAAATTCTTCGTAGGAATTCTAAAAGAACCTGTCAGTTATCCTAAAGGACTTGTGACATGATAGTGTGACTCTCTGGATGTAGACTACAGGTATAAACTCACCATCTGCTGCACATTTCACAAGACATTTTCCTCCTTTAACACTATCTGCATGAAGAAGAAGAAGATAGATAGATAGATAGATAGATAGATAGATAGATAGATAGATAGATAGATAGATAGATAGATAGATAGATAGATAGATAGATAGATAGATAGATAGGCAAAAGAAATAGATCAAAGTGTCCACCAAAACAATTCCGTCACTATAATGGGGGACACAGTCTAACTGGTTTGACTGGTTTAAAGACCTATAAACAATGCAGAGTGTGTTTTCCCTCCTATAGCTGAAGGATAATGAGGTGCCGTCAGACTGTTCTACACAATGCTGTGTCAGCGCTACAGAACAGTCTGATTATTGCCAGACTGGTAATGTGATAGCACACATTCTGATATCACTTCATTTGTAGGGGAAGCAGAGCGATTCTATTTTGGCCTGAGGGAAGACAGCGAGTTGCTCTTTACACACAACTCTTTTTGTCTTTTAGAAAACGCGAGTGAAATTTGTCTTGAAATTGTGCGTTGCTGCCGCACACACACACATTGGAAATGAGAAGAATATGTCAAATGTTTCCGAAGCTACCTGATGCCACCCGACGATCGATATCTGAGAGATGTTTGACTCACTTTCCTGCCTGAAATCTACAAATGGTGGATTGTGTCTCCGTTTGTTGTTGTTATTGTCTTTGCCTGCTGTGGGGTTGCCAGCACTGTGGCCTATTTATCTTTTCAAATCTGCTGCTGTAACACACAATGTTCTCACGCATAACTGTGATAAATGAGAAAACCATCTGAAGAAAACACTTCAAACAAACGTCAGGCTGGCCTTTATTCCTCTGCATCACTTCTTCCATCTACGCCACTGGTGGGCATTCCACGACCTAACCGCCATGGAGCCACATAGCATTATTAACTGGCCTTCGTTTCTGAGTTTCCGCTCCACTGCAAGGTCAGGTGCAGATGATGTGATTACTGACGTGGTCATTCACACCTTAGATTGGTTTAATCTGACGGAAATGTGTTAGACATGTGAGCGCGCCTCGAGGGACGCATAATGTAGTGAAATATACGACAAATAGCCTGTAGAACGACTGATTCACTCACTTTACTCTAAATCATCAAAGTGATCTGATTTCATGCAAACTCATGTACTGAACAAACCTTCCCCACTGAGACTGAAGCTTGAATGTAATTTCCCTGTGCATATAGATGAAAACCGATGGCATACAACGCTCGCACACATTTCGAGCATGTTCTGATTAACCGGCTGCAGTCCGTTGGTAAAGGTTATCCAGGTCTGACTCAAATAGAAGTAGACATTCCTCAGAGAGGGGCAAAAATAGGACTAACTCCACCAGTGTTTCAAGTGCTAATACAGCCTTCATCCTGGGGCTAGCATATCATTTCATCTGCATATCATGTTGCATTCATTGCTAATTGAATGGTAATGCGAACCATTTTAGCTTATGGGGTTTTATTTGCATACAAGTCTCCGAAAAAAGTGTAAAATTAAAAGTTGACAAGAAAAAGTACAGTAAGTGTGTTTGCTGAGTGACTTGAGAGGTATTATTTCACCATTCCAAATAATGGCAGTGTAGTAATGCTCACAGCGGAGTAAAAGAAGGGAGGGAATGAGAGGTAAGATAAAAGATCGATAGGGAAACCCTTCACGCTGGAACATTAGTAATTCTGTAAGGATGCTCCGTCTCTCTAAACCCTCTCAACAATTTTTCCTGACCTTTTACTTGAAGAGACGTTTATGCACTCCTCTTTCTCAAGATCAAATGTCTGCCCTCCTCATAACATCCTCTCTATATATTTCCCCTTGACTTGGCAGACTTGCTTTTGTTTGACAGCTTTTGAATGGGCAGTGAGACACGCAGTTAAGTATTTTTTATTTAACTATGGAACAAGATTTTTTTT
Source organism: Stegastes partitus (assembly GCF_000690725.1). Taxonomy (NCBI): domain Eukaryota; kingdom Metazoa; phylum Chordata; class Actinopteri; family Pomacentridae; genus Stegastes; species Stegastes partitus. The sequence continues at coordinate 283,024 of NW_007578036.1, read as the reverse complement.
TTTTTTTCCGCTTTAGTCAGCCCAAATGCTTTTGAGGAGATGAAACGGTGCCACTTTCAGATCCTCCGAAATTTGAATGCCAACTCTCTGCAGCTTACCTGCTTGAAGAGAGAAAGGTGGTTGCGTTTTAGTGGATTATTTGAGCTGAAAGTGAACCTAATTGCACAATTATAGCAAACATTGTCCCAGGAATATATGTTTGCTAGGCTTTTTTTCCCAGATATTTTTGCACCATTACTAGCAGGGCCTAAGGCTGTGTTCAGACAGAGGGAATTTTGTATCAGCAACAAAAAAAAAAAAGTTGAAACTGTTGCTTTATAATTTTGTGTGTGTGTGTGTGTGTCTGTGTGTGTGTGCGTGAATTATGACAAATGTGCTTCTCTACATTGCCTTTTGAGAACAAAATAAGTTTTGGATGTTTTTCAAAGTTCCAAAATACAAAAACCAATAAGTGGATTGATGATGAAATGTTCCACTTGGATAAATACGCTGTGGTTGGAGTCATTAGCTGTTTTTCTTTATCTGAAGTATCTTTCTTTGCAGACTGCTATTGACATAACAGTAGCTGTGGAATAGCACCGCCTGAGCCCGAGAGTGGCCCGATGTTTTCATTAATTGACATTAGACAAAATAATCTGATGAATGGAAAGTGCCTTTAGACAAGAAACCGACTCGTTCAGTCGCCACACACACACTCAGAGCAGATGTTTCACGTAATGGGAGCACAACAGGAAGAGAATTCAATTCAATTTGGCCTGAGGTCTAATAGGACATCAAATGGAAGAGGAAGGCGATAGGGTTTCACACTGGAAGCCCATCTGTGTCCATGCCTCCCCTTCAAACCCACCTACCCGGTGATGTTGTTAGGCTGGAATGAGACAAGCACACCCTGATGCATCATAGGCTGTAATCACCTTCTCAAATGACGCCCTGAGGCCTCAGGCCTGAGAGCAAGGGGCAAAGATTTGTTTTGCTTGATGGCATTCAGTGCATGTATTGTCATTGTACAGTTTCATTGCATTTAAAAGGCATTAAGGGTCTCCTGAGCAGTAGTCAGGTGACCTTCGGGCCGAGCATGAGAGTATCGATGTCATTTAGGGTTGGCGGTTCTCAGCAGTTTGCCAGAGGCTACAAACCACTGTGCTTTTGGATATTGCCTTGCAGTCGTCTTCTAGTATCAGTCACTTGCCCGTTCCACTCCTAGATAAGGAGACTACAATGTGTTTATAGAAAGATTTCATTTCATGCAGTGAAGTTCTGCTACTGTAAGGCTTATGCTAATAACAGTCGTCATATGTAAGTGCAGCCAAGTCTCATACCAAAATGTGTAATAGCTTTATTAGTCCACAGGACAGAATGTACTTTTTTCACAAAGAAGGCTGTAAAGTTGTGAGATGCTGATGTTGTTTCAGGGGCTGCTCTTATGGTGGGTTTCATCACCCCAGCAACCTACAAAACAATCAGAGCTTTGTGGTTAGTGCTTGCACGGCTGTATTTTAACCACAACTATGATCTTTTCCTCTGTGTCTATTTTCAAACAAGCCGTTTTGTAGCGTGAACAAAAGCAAACAGTGGACTATTTTCGGTCAGTTTTCTGTCACAGTTTTTTAGACAACAGTGACAGAAAACTGTGACTGATAATGACAATAAATAGTGTCAAAGAACAGCGACCGAAAGTAGTGACAGAAGACAGTGACAGAAAGTGAAAGCTGAAAATGACAGAAAACTGACGGTAAACAGAAAATTAAAAAGGCACTGAAAATGACTAACAACAATGACAGGAAACAATGGAAAATAGTGAAAGGGAAACAGCAAGAGAAAATACTGACTGTAAAAAGTGACAGAAAACCAAAGCTGAAAACGAATGAAAATAGTGACAGAAAACAGCAACTGAAAACAGTGACAGGAAACAGAAGCTGAAAATGACTAAAAAGTGTTGTCAGTTATTGTTAGTCACAGTTTTCATTTGCTATTTTCAGTTCAAAACAGTGATGGAAAACAGTGACTGATAATGACAATGAACAGTGTCAAAGAACAGCAGCTAGAAACAGTGATAGAAAACAGAAGCTGAAAATAACAGAAAACAGTGATGAAACCAGCAAATGAATGAGACCCAAAATGACTAAAAAGAGTGACAGAAAACAGAAGCTGAAAACAACTGAAAACAGTGATAGAAAACAGTAAATGAAAAAGTGACATAAAACAACTCAAGACAATGAAAGGAAACAGCAACTGAAAACAGAAGCTGATATGACTGGAAACAAAGACAGAAAACAGTGACGGTAAACAGCAACTGAATACAGCAACAGAAAGCAACGAATACAAAAAACCCAAAAATGACTAAAACAATGACAGAAAACAACTGAAAACAGTGACAGGAAACAACAGCATAGAGCAGCAAGTGAAAGTTGTGACAGCCACAGAAAAATACTGACTGAAAACACTGAATTAAAAGAGTGACAGAAAACAGCAAATGAAATGAAAGCACAACTGAAAGCAATGACAGGGAACAACTGAAAACAGTGACAGAAGACACTGACAGAGTGACAGCAAACAGTGACTGAAAATGACAGAAAACTGTTGGTGTCATGATGATATTAAGAACCAATGAAGACGGCACATTTTTAAATTACAGGAGCAGATGTTTAACACACATTTATAACGGCAGCAGGTGAGGAAATCAGTGTTTTTCCAGCAGAGTAGTCGTAGAATAGAGGTCCAAATAAAATGTTTTCAAAGAAAAATGATTGTGGAAATCTATTACATTATTTGAACGCATTAATACTGACTCTTTTTAAACATTTGGAAGCAGTAAATAAAGATTCACAGCTAATTTCATTGCATGATCGAAGACTCATTTCAGTGACTATGACAATTTTCCTGTTTGATAGTGATTTTCATTTTATTTCATTAAACATAATGGTGTCATTGCTTCACATTGTCTCTTCTTACATTTACTCTTCACTCCTGCTGTACTCGTGATGTGTAATATTGCACATCACTGATGATGCAAACAGTCAGATATTGTGCTGCCATTGGCTCGCACACACTCATAATGTCAGCAAGCTGTTTTACCTTAAGTTTTCTAATGCGGCCCTACAGCCTCGCTGTGTTTAAATGAGCAGATGCGGGAGAGAGAGGAGCCCTCAACGGTACCGAGTTGGAAGGGAACTGCTCTTAAAGCTAAATTGCCATTAAAAACAGTTGCAAGCTGGAAACTATTTTGTTTTGGGCTGTTTGGCCAGCAGCAGGTGCTTGTGGAGCACATGGAGACACATTCCTTTAAGTGCCTTGCTCAAGGCCACCTCAGCAGTAGTTTAAGAGCCAGTGGAGAAAGCTTTCACTTTAAAAAAGTCACAGCCAGTCAGAGGATCCAAGGCTGAGCTTTAGGCTGCTGCTGCCGCAAGACATAGTGAGATAGATGGAGCAAATGCTCTTCCCATATCTACTTACTTTTTAAACACAGCAATAAAATCATATAGACCTTTAAATGGCAGAGGGGTAAAAACACACCTCTTTGATATTCAAGTTGGCAGGCATGCGAGGTATGTGTCCTCACGCGAGGCTCACAGTCGATTCTTTCCCGAGGACAGGATTAGTAGAAGAGTCTCACAGTGTTAGGAAGTTGTCATGTGACTCGTAAAATATACAGATTCGGATGGTGGCACCTCGTAGAACGAAGCAGATGGGACTCCGGTCGAGGAGCCCCTTTAGAAAATTTCCGTGCATATTTGTCGCTTTTAATGTGATCGAGACAAGAGCCCCTCTTTTCACACTTGCGCGCATTCCTGAGAGGTGGAGAGCTTCAGGTCGATAAAGACTAGACGGTCCCTAAGTAGCTTCTCTCATCATTATAGTTCCTCCAGCCTTCTCTATGGCTACGACTGCTCATTTGTAAGTGTGGGATGTTTCCCCTCGGCTGTGGCTTCATCTTTTGTTGCCCCCACTGTTTGCCATTCAGTTTATGGAGCCCACACACACACACACTCACACACACACTCTCTCTCTCACACACACACACACACACATATCCGTGGATCCCTTCTCCCTTTTATTATGGGAATTCCAGGCACATGTGAGTGAAGCAGATACCCCTCCCCCTCTCGCCGGTACCCCCTCATTCTCATGGATTTCTCATGGGGCTAAAGCAGACGAAAGAGGAGGAGGAGGAGGGGAAAAGTAGGAGGAGGAGGAGGAGAAGGGAAGCAGAGCTAGGCTAATTCATCAATAACCTTTACCTAATCCCTCCCTTTCCCCTTCACCCTCTCACTCTCTCACTCTCTCTCCCTGCCTGGAGGCATTCAAGCAATACATCCATCCCCCACTCACCTCACACACTCTCAGCCCTCACATAGGAGTCTGCTTGAACACGTCCAGAGAGAGAGAGAGAGAGAGAAAAGAGAGAGAGACAGGGAGGATGAATCGAGCCGCAGAGTGTTATTTCTTTGCATGTGTGCGTCAGTGTGTGTGTGTGTGTTGTGTGGTGTAGGTCGAGTCCTCAGAGGGCTGTGTGAGTCTCTGCTCTGACCCGGAGCTGAAATGGTGATTATAGACCAGGGACTAGGTGTGGCAAGATGGGGCGGCGTCAGAGGCTTTGTCTATAGTTTCCCGTACAGCCCACCAACCGGGAGGAGGCTCTCTGGCTGTCTATCAGTGTCTGTCCCGGAGCCATGCACAGTCTGGGATTGAAAGAGCCGCTGTGTGGGGCTGAACCACGCTTCAACCAAGTCCTAAGCCACGGGGAATTAGACAAGCGCAAGTTCAAGAAGCTCGGTGGAACCTTTGTAGCCGGCAACAGGAACATGACCGAGTGAGGAGCTGCAGGAGCGTGTTGCTGCTGTTGCTGCTGCTGCTGTTTTTTTTTTTTCTTTCTTTTTCATTCTTTTTTCTTGTGACACAAAGATTTTCTGAGGAGGAACCCCCCCCTAAAAAAGAAGAAGACAAACTTCTGTGGATTGCTCGCGAGCAGCACAGACATTTGAAGAGGCTTTCCTTTTGGGGAATTCAAACAGATCCGCTCGATTCTTTTTCTTTTTTTCTTTTTTCTTTTTTTCTTCCCAGATTTAAAGGATGAGATTTCAATGATAAAACCATTTGGAATATGGGACTTTTAATCTATGATTTGGACCATGGGGACAGGCAACTATGTTTCTGTGCTCAGCTCTGGGTAATTTTGATAAGTATGTCACATTTATTCCATTTGTTCTTTACGGTTTTGCCCTACTTTGATATCACTGGAGTGACTTAAATGTTTGACTTGTTGTTCTCAACAAGTAGTGTGAGGCATAACAATGCAGACAGTGTTGAAAGTTTCACGTCTAAGTTTGTGACTTAGGGTGACTTTCATGTCCATTTTAAGATTGTACATTCAGGGGTTTTTTCACAATTTCAAAGAGTTTTGTGTTCCTTCAAATTGATTAAAAACCAAACACTGATTAAAAGTGTTGTCATGTTGCAGGGACAGATCGCATCTTGCATCTTGTTAGCATTTTGTCAGATATCCTGTGCTCTGGATGCTCGACACTGGCTGGTTATCATCTGAGTAGTGTGTGCTGACCTCCCCTTTTCCCCTCTACAGCTGACTGACCTGTTTCACTTCCTGACTCATTTGTTGTTTTATTTCTGTGAATTTCTCCCTCGCATACATTTTCTGTTAATATCTTGTGATAAAAGTACAAAGACAAGCTATATTTAGAAGTTTAATCTTTTCCCTTCTCTTTTCTCCTGTCACAGCTTTTGCAGGGAAAATCTCTCCAACCAGCTCGGATGCCCTCCTCAGTTCTTCAGCAATGACAGCCAGTCCTTCACCACCCAGCGTGTATCTGCCCGCCAACTTCAAAATGTCCAACGCACAACTGGCTTTCTTTTTGCGGGAGGCTCAGATCACAGGACAAACAGTTGGCGGTGGCGGTGGCAGTAAGAGCAGCAGCAGCCCCAGCACTGGACACCCACTGCAGCGCTCGGAGAGTTTTGTGGTTTTCCAGACAAAAGACCTCCCTGCCATCAACATAAGCTTTGGGCCTTTTGCCCGGGACCAGGCCCTGTCCAAGGAGCTGCTCCAGCCAGCCAGTCCTCTGGATATTCCTGGTCAGCTGACAGTCAATTGGAAGGTGCGGGCCTTCATTGTCCAGGCGCGGGTCTTCTCCAGCAACCCCACTGTCCAGGTGTTTTTCTACATCGCTGGCCGCGACTGGGATGACTTCAAGGCTCAGGATAAGCTGCCGTGCGTCCGCCTGCATGCCTTCCGGGACGTCCGTGAAATTAAAACCTCCTGCCGCATGAAAGGCAACCTGGCGCAGTGCTTGGCCCAGCTGGAGCTGCCTCCGTCCTGGTTTAACACCAACGTGGCCCCGCTAGGTCGGAGGAAAGGCTCCGGCGATGGGCTCCTGGACGGCTTAACCAGCGAGACCCTCCAGGCTGAGCTCTACTACACCCTCCATGAGCCTAATCTGGACGGGGAGTGCAGCGAGGGTTCGGGTCACAGGGGTGGTGGAGTTTCCAGGGGAGAACCTCTGTCACAGCACCCCCTGCTGCGCATCGGCAGCATCAGCCTCTACCAGGCCAGTCAGGAGCAGCTGCTGGTGGACAAGCAGCTGGACAAGAACATGTTCCTCAGGCTGCCTGAGAAGCCCCTGAAGCCCGGAGAGACCCTCAAAATCTTCCTGTACTTGATGCCAAACTCCACTGTTGAACAGTTCACCCTCAAGTAAGTCTCCTTCAACATGTACACTGATGCTTTGATTGTCTCCTCATTTACTGTTTCCACCCTCAAATGTCATATTTAATGTGTTTCTATCGACATGCTCTTTCCCGTTGAAGAAGGAAATGTCTTCTTTCTCTTTACTTTCATGGCAGAGGCTGACAGTTTTCATGTTTCAGCACACTCATGTACACAAGTATCATTGATGAATAGATTACCTGCCTGCTTCCTGGTGGAGCTCAGCCAACATGAGTGATTTCCTCCCTGTCACAAACTGCCATCCTTTATCAACCTTCATAATTATGCTCACACATCTGCAATATTTTCAAGGTTTGGGCTTCAGGCAGTGCGTATAAACAAAGCTAAACAGTGTGAAAGCTCCATCCTGTGAAGTTCCCAGTGGATTTCCTTGTAAGGAATATAGGATTTACACATCCAAGTAGCCCTCCATTAATGGAACAATTACCACAGCGCTGGATGTCTTCATTAAAGTCCTAATAATCAGCCTCGTTCAAAGCAGCATAATCAGATAAAGGTTTTTACATAACCTCAAAATTAATTGCAGCATTTTACGATAGTGTATCATGGCGAGCAAGCAAGTGCGGCCAACGTTACGTAATTCCAATCAACGCAATATTCTTCGTTTCAGGCTTTAAGCACATGAGTTGTGCTGCCATTTATGTTCATTTTAGGTCTAAAGAGACAAATGAGCATGTAATCACATATTTCATCCTTCTCATTAATTTCTCCTTCACTGAGCCAAGTGATGTGCCAGCAGTAATTAAAGTCAGGTAAGATAAAGCGGAGAGGACGGGGTTAAAGTGCAGCAGCACTGGAAGGTTCACCTTTTGAAATGGTGGCTTGTATCCAGAGATTTCTTTGTTCTCTTGCATGAATAATTTGCAGTGAGCTGCTCCTCAAAGCAGTTTGTGTTTAAAGACCAGGTAATGGTTGTGCATTGAGTACTGAAATGCCCTGATGCAGTATACACTATGGTATTTCGAGTGTAGCAGAGAACAAATCCAAAGTGTGGGCGACAATATCAGCATTCATTATATTGAACATACTTTTCTACACACAGTGCTGGTAATAAGTCAGTGACTAATATTTAATTTGATTTAAACGTCAAATTCTATCATAACATTTAATATTAACAATTAGAAACTATCAAATACAATTGTAAATGTCTTTCTTTGCATATGAATAGCAAAAGCCCAATACAATACATCCAGCTGACGAAGAAGCTACGTGATTTTCTGCTTTGTGTGCAACGTTCATGATTACAACCCACCACTTTAACATTGTCAGAATGTTTCATCATTTGATGCTTTGCACATAACAAATATATCAATTAGAGCCTCATAAAGAACTCATCTGGTCTTCTGAAATGATGCATACTGCTGTCAGTTAGTACACAATAATTCATTAAAACAAAATAAATGCAAGTTTTTAAAGTGTTTCAGATGAGATTTAGTCAAACGGCAAATGCAATGTGCAAGTGTCCATAACCTTAACAACGATTAGCAGATATCAATTTGTTCGTTTTCCAGATAGAATTCCTTAACAGCAAACCATCCTCAGTATCACCTCAGTATTTCAGCTTTAAAAGTTATCTTGTTCTCCCAGAGCATCAATGCTCATTTTTATATTCTCTGACATTAGACCTGTATCTCAGAAGGACTGTAATGGCTGCTTCAGTAAATAATATTTGCCAGTGTTAAATTTCTGAGTTTGACCCTCTGCCTGCGGAAACGCTGCTGAGGGAACATGAGGCTCGGCTCGGCTCTCTGGTCTCTGCACTCCTCTCCTCTGCTCGCCTGTCATCACAATATTCAGGGTTAGAGAGTAAATGATTATTTTACACTTGACGAAGCTTGAGGACAGTAAATTTCTCTCTGCTCGTAGGTGTGAAAACATCAAGAAGAATAGAAATGCCAGGAAGCCACTATCAACGAACTCAGGAATGATGATGAAACACACTGTAAATATGATTGCTGTAATCTCTTACAGACCTTGATGCAGAGATTTGCAAAGTATTAATTAAGTCTCAATAACTCATTAAGCTCCAAATGAAAACCAAGCGGTATAATTTCTCCCTGCAGAAATATTTTATTAATAGTGATTCCTCCTACAGAATAACAGTCTACAGGTTATGACTCAAACAGATCGAAAAGATCTGTCAGCTTTTTGTCAGAAAATGTGTGTGACAGAACATACATGACGAAAAAAACTGATGTAGGTGGTTTGTGCAAATGTGTTTTGAAGCGTTCAGTTTGGAATTTGGCTGTCGTGATCTTAGTTTTGGGAAACCAGATATAACAAGCAATGGGTGCCAATCACAAGCTAGCCACACTTTAAAACATGCACTACTTTGTCATCTATTTTACAATAAATGGCATCAAAATTGATTAAAATGAGCATTTGAGAACTTAAAACTAATGAGGAAAATGTTTACAGAGATAACAAATCAGATGAGAAGTAGGGTCATTTTCTCATAGACTTCTATTCAATCTGACTTCTATTTGTGACCATAGCAATCGCCCCCTGCTGGCTGTTGTAAGGAATGCAGGTTTAAGACATTTTCTGATTGGCTTCAAGGGGGAAGGTCCTGTTGCTTACGTTTGCCTTAATTGTCCCCTCCTCCTAATGTGGACTTGAGCTTTATGAACTGAAAGTCTTTCCTACTATATCACAGTCTTCCCTTACTTTAAGAGCATTTGTTTACTTTATAATGGAAGTGAGACTGCAGCTTAGAGACGGCACTGAGGTGGCCACGCTGTGAAACATATCTTGCGACAAAGTCTGTTACACTTTAAATGGGGCTATAATTTACAAGATCAACACCCTGCTGTATTGAAGGAGACTTGAAACTCGAGATTAAGACCATAAAACCATTAGGAAAGTGTTTACTGAGGTGAAAAATTAAGGCTCGTTTTCTTATAAACTTCTGCACAATTGGACTTCTTCATGCTACCATAGGAGTCGCCCCCTGCTGGCTGTTAGGAAGAATGCAGGTTGAAGACATTTCCAGATTTCCTTGACTTTTCAGACTATCTTTTATATACAGTGTGTGGCTGAACAATAAACTCGTCTTCAGTGACATAGTTGATTGACATGACATTTCTTCAGTAATGACTTCCTGATGCTGCAGTACTGTTTTTCCAAGAGTGATCCGTTTCATTGATAGTTGATAGCAACAGCGTCATATCAGTTTGCTAATGCATTTGAGATTGCAAACTCTACCTTTATGCCGGCTCTGATTAGCTTTCATTTCATGTATTGTACCTGTGGTGTTTGGGGAATTCTTGTCTTTCCACTTGAAAGATTAGATAAGAGATCCACCTAATGAAACGTCCTATAGTGTTCACAATACCTTACAAAGAGAAATAGTGAAACTTGTGCCACGTCTCCCAATACATACAATTGAAAATAATACTCTGATTAGAATTTTGGCACTTTCATGAAAAATCGACAAAAGGAAACAGACTGACTGACTATAGAGTGATGTTATTACATTTGAAAGAACGCTCTGTCTTTTGCCAAACGGACCTCAAGTGCATTCATTGTCAGTCAGAAAAGAGTTGCACTGGTCAGTCAGAACCGGTCTCTTTTGTTTTGAAAAAGAGAACAAATAGCTTTTGAAAAGCAGAACAAAAGGCAACATTGGCCCATTTAGCATGAGTTGATGTAATTTTTGAAACCTGCAGGAAGGTGTGTGATGAACCCAGAGTGTCTGAGCATGCTGTAATGAAATCAGCAGGGTGCTGACGGCAGCTGAAATTTATGATTTAATACTTGGGAGTTGGTATTAGTGTGTATATTTAAAGATATCCTCGCTCCGTCTTGTAGACTAGAATGAGTCATTTATTCATCAAAGTCTCAACCCCACAGGAATTAAGGATTTGTCTGTACGCCATCACAGTAACATTTACACTCTTTAAGACTCCCCTTTCAGTCATAATGTTCTGTTCTCACAAAGTCATCTGTAACACAGTGTCTCTGCCCGACAGTCTTTTACCAATGCACGCCTCCATCTGAAATCTAGATTCTGAAATAGTTTTAATAAATCAGAGACAAGAGCTACTCTGAGAAGCTGTCAGTCAAAATACAATGTGGAAAAGTCACAGTGAGGCTTTGTGGGAGGGGAAGGATTTGTCATACCTTCTGCCTCTTGAAACGTTTAGCTGACCATGTTAGCATCCAGCCGATTTTTTTCAGCGTGCCTGCCTGAGCCTCGCAGGGATGGAAATGGGGAGTGATAAAACAGTAGAGTTGAAAAACGGTTAGGGCTGGAAGAAGAAAGCCCAGCTTGAGCCTCCTGAGTGACTCGTCTAAACACGGTGTGAATTCCAAACTGTCGAGTTGTCCCTGCACATCGAGGAAGATGATTAAAGATGCAATAAGGAGTTCCTTTAAAGATGAATCAGAAGGCCTCCTCTTCCTGTTCTAGCCTCCTCATTCCTCCGAAGTGTTCTGCTTTTCAGTTGTCCGGCTTTGAAGATCTTTGGCGGGTTTTTGCAGGTGATGGGATGCTGAGAGTCAGAAATATGCTTTGTGTGTTGGATTGTCATGCAGTAGAGAATATCAGTGTGTCAAATTTAGTAACCGTGGAAATACAATAATAATATATGTGTCACTTTAATGTGATTCAGCATGCGACGCTTGCCCTGCTGTTGACTGATTTCTTGAATGTGTTTCCTTTAAAAGTAGTTTAAAAATCTTGTTTTTAATTATCTGCTATATTTTTGATTCACCATCAGATTGCTACTTTACAGAAAAAAGGCACCTTGTTGCATAGAAAGTGACATTTGTTAATTGAATTTGTTTGAAAATACAGAGAAGAATTGAACAAGGGTTCTTAGTAGCAAGGCCGGTAATGATAATAGCTGGCAAAATATCAAGAATCTCAGCATACCGCTCAAAGTACACTGTGATTTGTGGTGGGAAATGGTTTAAAGTCATTTAAACTCAGTTGTTCGACAGCTTTAGACAGTGGTTCACTTGTAGTTTGATAAAATGTGGGTATTTCCGCTGCACATTTGTTCAGCATATTACCGTTTTCAAAATCTTTTTTCACTATGGCAAACAGCAACCTACATGCGGACGCTATTTTACAGGAACAACGTTGCTTGATTGTGATTTGTTAAAAGAACTACAAGAGCATTTGATTCCCCTCATAGCAAAATGATGGTGAGGTGCAGCCTTATTTTGCATGATACCAAATTTCTGACTTCGCCTAAATATTTCTGTCGTGATACTGAAATGCTTTAGGTCAAAACCTAAAACATCAGAAAACATAACTGAATAATAAATTGCAGAACAAAGATTTTGTTTTTGAAAAGTTAAGTAACAAAAACTGAAACATTTTGACAATGTCACTGCAAGGCCAAGGATGTGAAAAGAAGCTAAACAACAAGAGGAGAGAATTATTGTGTCACGCTATGTTCATACATTTTTATATCAAGAGCTGGAAAAGTTCTTCATTAAAACCAACTTTCTTGCACATTAAAGTTTCCCTTCGTTCATGTCACACTATTGCTTACAAAAGGTTAAGGCACTGCAGAGATCAGTGCAGCAGAACTTTGGTGCACGATTTAATCAGGTGCTTTAACTCTTGTTGATCTTTTATAATTGGTCTCGTCAATCTGTAAACTTGTAGTCCAGCTTGCAACTGATGGTAAAGTTAACACGACTGGCGTGAACGCTGCGTTTGTCTGTAAAAGTGTTTGACATATCAGTAAGTTACTCTTAGCTAAATACATTGTCAAAATCTGAAGGAGAAAAAGTGTTTGATTGTTATAAAAAGTATCACACTTGTTTGGCTTATATTTTATCGGAATCGTGTACCTATATTATCTTCCACATCCTCTAACCTGTCGCTCTTTGAATTCTTTGTACATTTCCATGTGTCTGTTGGTGAGACGGTAGCTTCAAAAACATCTTTTGCAGACGCGCTTTGTTATGTCGGCTGGCTTTACCTCACTGTTGGCTATGTGGGCGAAATAATTCCACGTTTGGCTTTGTGCGCCTGCCTTATCTAGGAGCTGTGGATGGTCGGCATCAAGGTTTGCATTTGCAGCCGTGTCTTGCGGCTATGAAAGCGGTTGGCACACCCACTATCCCTGCAGGTAGTGGAAGCAGAGCAACATTAACCGTCAGAAATGCTGCTCTTTGCAAAACACTAATGATCTAAAGCATCGGTACTAATAAAACGGGATTCGGTATCTTTTTTAACAACAAGGTTTTGCAATACTTTTCCAGCACCAGTATACCATGTAACACTTGCAAGTGGTGGTTTTGCAAAGCTCTGCAAATCAGAAATTCACCTGAACAGACTACATGATATGTGTCACTTGTGGAGATGTTTCAGTTGTCCTCAAACTCTATTCAGGTGGATCTAATTTCCACATGCAGCAGTTTTCAGCATAAAAGCTTTGATACGCTCCTTGAATGTTACCTGTTCTGTAATAAACAGCAGACAGACGGCATTAGCTGGTGTGTACAGTGGAGCATTTAGCAGCTACACAGTCGGTTCTGCTTCTTGGTGGCAGTTGGTAAATCGCTCAAATGATGTTTACACCACTAAAATCCCATGTTCTGTTCTCAGATTGAAATATCAAGACCATAATAAAGATGATCAATTCTCAATAACTCTCTGAAACATAAGCCGATGACACGAGGCTTTCTGGGAAGCTTACTCACGTAAGATGCAGGTTGATGGTGACTGTAGGGCACAAATGACACAATAAGTCATTTTAATGAGCCAAAACTGCAGCTTCTGCTGCTTTACAGTCTGATGCATCATTAAAAACTTATTGAGTAAAGCATGTGTCTTATCGTACCATGTGGCACAACACGAGCTTTTCATCCCTGTGTCTGTCAGGTTTGCCATCTGTGAGCATTCGTAGGTACATTTTTTATTTCCGCCAACTATTACTTTTGCTAATGAAATGATAATTATTTCCACTTTGCTTTGCCAAAGAGCTGCAGCTGGCCGACCGCTAGAAATATTTAGTTTATTGGTGTTTTCATAATGAGACTCCGTTGCAGGATACAAAAAGGTTCATGTGCGTAGCTTAACCTGAATAAGGATTTCAGCAGCAACTCGGTCACCGCATGCATATTAATGGAGTCAATGATGAGCTGCCAATTTATATTTTGGTGACTCATTGACATTTTTGCCAAAGCAAACAAATCCGCATTGCAGTACACACAAACACACACAAAAAACTGTATCCTTATTATCATCATCCATGTGCACTGTACAAGGCTCTTGGAAACAGTGCAGCACTCCAGAGCCCTGGGTACAACATGCAGTATTCAAATGCCCTGGCTCCAAATAAAGGCTTGATGAGAGAAAGCGCAGTGGAATCCAGGGAGAGTGACCCACATTCAGCAGCACTGTCTTCATCCCCAGCAGCAAGATGGTTCGCCTCGTAGCGAACGCAGCAACTTCCTGACCTCGGCCTCTGCTTCCTGCCAGCTCCGCGGTCTCGTTGCGCTCTTCGTCCCATGTGTCACTGTCGCCGTCAGTGTCGACTCGTCTCTTCCCCGACGCCTTGATGGGAAATGTCAGCACCTCTCGCCACGGATCGCGCACACGTTCAGATCATATGACTTGAGAAGGGATGCCTCTGCCACGGGCTGTCTTGTCAGGACACATCGAGTGACACGGGGAACCGCTGTTTATCAGCGCTCATCTCTGATAGAAAGACGAGGAGGCCAGGAGAGGCTCAGCGTGCTTCCCGTTTCAGAATGTCAAACCCAAACAGAGCATTTCCATTAGGCCACATAGAGCTGCAGCACCAATACAAACGACTCCACTGCCTGATTGCTTCCTTTCTTCTTTCTCAACTAGTCATTCAAGCAACAGGCAAAGGAACGATTCACCATTGTGTACTTTAATGTGCGTGGATCTCCTCTTAAAGTCCTTTGGCACAAATTGCAAAAAAAAAAAAAAGGAGGTGCATGTACTGCATGTGCCAAGATTTTAATGAAATGAGCTGTTTTGAGCTCAAGTTAGTTTTTTAATGCTTAAAGAAAGTTGCATGTGTCAGCTCTCTACAGCGGGCGAAGTGCAGATATTGATGCAGGTTTATTCTAGCGCACGGCCATTACCAAAGTAATTCAGACCCCTTTCTAACCTTGAATAGGCAAGCTGAGTGACTTTGATTAGGTAATTCTTGTGTATTCGCTTGAAAGAGTCTTTATTTTCAACCTACTGGGGATGTCTTTTTTTTGGGATGCTCAGTATGTTTTTGAGCGGTTGGTTTTGAGACTAACAAACACCGAGCCAAAGCACAACCAATTAAATTAGACTAACTCGACGTAAACCCACAAAGTTCACGTGGGTCAAAGATACAGCTGTAAACTCATTAGGCTTTTTTACCTACTTACTGCATCTTCACATTCGCTCTTTTTCCCCCACCCTGCCTGTTGATATTGTTCACTTTTAGCAAGCCAGGAGAGCTTAATCAGGAGACATATCACATTCTCAGTGGGACACACTAATTTGTCTACTATTATTATGACCAGTGGCTTATACTTCAGCTATTATTCATTAACCTTGTCAACCCTGCTGGGCCCATGGGTGGGCTTATTAAGCAAACATGTTGTTCAGGCAAACACAGAAATTGTTTTAATGCCAGTACACATGCCAAAGTTTAAAAAAAAAAGAAAGAAGTAAATACCAAGCTGAATAATAGAACAATGTGTAATAATGGCATCTGGTAAAAAAAAAAAAAAAAGTGCAGCTGAAGATTGTATAATCAGGACTTTTTTTCTCATTAACCACTGAATGAAATGGGGATTTGTAACAATGCTATATGTAGACTGGTGGCAAATTAAAAGGAATTCTAAAGTGTTTTCGTGAACTGTTTGGGCAGAACAGATTTTCCAAGTTTCTTGAACCAAAAAGAATTCAGAGACATCCCCTCATTTGGTGTTTTGTTGATGTTGGTGGTGAGCGCTGTCTGTCCCATTGGTCCAAAATCTCCCGTATGGGTTGTGCTGAGTTAAAATCTGGTGACTGGGAACACCTCAAACCGTTGGATGTTCATCCTGAAAATGACCACTCCCATCAGGATGCAAATGTTTCATCACAGGACAGGTGATTTGTAGTCCCCTAGATGGTTTTGTAGTCTAAAAAAGCTTTCTTTAATCCCTTTGAACAATAATACTACCAAGTCTTTCAAGCTGAGTTCATCTACAGATTGGTAATAAAAGGCTGCATCGGTCTAATGAAAGCTGTAATCTCAGAGCTGCATCAGTGATGCAAGTCTCATTTTATTGTAGCAATTTTTTTTTTCGCTTTAATATTTGCTTCACTGATAGGGTTTTCTATATATAGCAGCTTATTGATATGCTCATACGCAAGTCGGTCTCAGCTGATCAAAAGTCTGTTTGTCTGACAGATGGATAAACACGGACAGACCGAAGGATTTTCTGTGCTTTTCCGCTTTTTCCAATGCATATTTGAATATTGCCAGATCCCCCTGTACAGTGTTAGTTTATAGAGGGAGCCTGGGAGACAAATTGACAAAAGCTCAGTGCTCCTCATTTCCTTGGTTTGGAAGTTAATCAAACAAGCAGTCCTCGGGTATACAAAAAGAAAAAAAAAAAGGTAGTTTTTCATTTTACCGCACAGGCTTACGTTAACTGTTTTATCTTTTTAAATTCGTTTTCCATGGCTTTAAACGAAAGCGCTTTTTAAATCTTTCGATCGCCGAATGTGTTTGTTCTCCTTCCAAACACATTTCATTGTTCTCATCTGGACAGGTTTATGCTCAGTGTTAGTCTCCCAGAAAATGTGTTTGGTTGTGCTGCAGCTGAAGTTGTTGAAATACTGTGATGTCTCTCCACAAATAGAGATGCATTTTATTTGTTGGTCCATTCTGCAGCCTCACAAAGTACTGTATTTATGTAGCTCAGTTTATTTAGTCTGTGTATTATTAAAAAAGTTCTCATGGCGGTGACAGAAATGACAATATGGGCAGGATCTTAATTATAGTGTTGCCGCTGTAGAATTAAAGATGCTTTATGCACTGAAAATTATGTGTTGATAATTGCTCCTTTGGAACATCACTTACCGACCTGGACAGATTTGCTCCAAATAAAATAACAAACTATCTGCAATAATCTGAGCAAATCATCCGGAAAGTCTTGAGAAAATTCAGAAAAACTAAAAAGTAAAAAAAAAAAGGCTTTAATGCTCAAGTTTACCTGAAAACACACATGGATCAACTCAACAGATGAGTACATTCTGTATACTATTAACATACACACAACAAAATGAGCAGGTTAATACTGAAACCCCCCCTAAAATGTCCCTGCTTAGCAGTAGTTCTGCATGAAGAGGGGACCAAATTACCCCACACGTCTGGGAGAGACTGATTAATCCATCAAGAAGTGTTTAGCTGCAGACGCTGCTGCTAAATGTGCTGTAAGCAGTTATTGAGCTTAAGGAAGAGTTGCCTTTTTATGCAGCCGAAATGGATGTTGCATAACTTTATTCAAGAAATAAATGAGCGACAGAATGTGTTCACTTGCTGTAACTTTTTTTTTCTCCCTGAGCCAGATTTTGCTGACATTCACTGAGGGAAATGCAATAATGTGGGAAATCAAACGAGGGTAATATGTATAGGTTGATAGGCAGGTACTGAGGCATCTGCCGTGAGAGGTTATCACATTTCTCAGTCAGCATCAAATTTCTGTCCCCCTTTCTCCTCCATTAGATCATTTTCTACCTGCACAAAGCAGCCCTTCTCTCACACACATAGCCTTATGTGGTTATCTTCAAAACCTTTAGGGGTTTAAGGGACAAGACTAAGATAAGCCATATTTTCCACTGCAGGCAGCCTCCATTTACCTGTCCCTCCCTCTTTCATGTTGTCACACACAGAAATTGGTGAGGTTTTATTACTATCTCTTCCCCCCCTCCCTCCTTCCCTCCCTCCTACCTTCTTCCTGCCTTTTTTTTTTTTTATTTTTATGATGCCTGCCAAGAGATTTGCCGAGCCAATCTGTAGTAATAGACACGGCTCTACCCAGCGTGAAGGATTGTACTGCCCAGTAGGCTACAGTTTCAAAGGAGGCAGTGGTGTGAAGAAGTTGCATCTTCCCTCCGCAACTAACTTCTGATTTTAATGATGTACTCTCTGCCTTGAGTGAGTGTTCTTCACAGTTGTTATTTGCAAAGCTGAACATCAAATCCTGTATACAAAGATCAAGAGATGCGCTGTTTGCTGCTGTCCTGAGAGGTCGTGTGCAGTCGGTTTAAATCAGAAACACATAAAGCAACAGTGAGTTGTTTGACAAGAAGAACAAAGTTGCTGCTTTGGGTTCGCATTGATCCAGAAACAACATCAGTCCCCAGCAGTTCTTTCAGTTTGAGCCACCGTATTTATTCATAAACAGCAGCCGGTGCATAAGGGTGCATTCATGATGGCCTGCTGAAGCCGTGCTGCTCTGGGCCGATATAAATGCGTCTTGGCAGCAGATCTCCTCCTTTTGTGCGGCATAATGGGAGTAATGTTAAATTAATAATGGGTAAAATAATGTATTGTGAGCACATGGGAAACTAGCCAATCTCAATGGAGGAAATTTGGATAAAGACGTGATTGGGTTAATGCATATTTATAAAACATGGCAGCCATCCAGGACTGCTAATCTAATAATTGTAAATGCATGAATTGGTTTTTCCACTTCCTTCTGGTGGCACAATCTGCATGATATGCCCCGTCACATTTTTTGCTCTTCGCACATTTCCATTTGAAATAGGGCAGTGTTCATTCTAGCATCAGCATTAATGTACTCCAGTGGAAGAGAGCTTTTCACTCAATGTATGGCACCTCCTGCCTGCCAACATTGTGTTCTGGCATGCAATCACAGGAGCGGCTTATTGCCTAAAATTCTAATTTTCCATCTTACTGAAGGACAATAGCTTATTTTCGCTCCCATGTCAGAGAACTGAAAAAGCTACGTGACTTTTTGCCGGGTGGAGTTTGACGTCAAGTTGTGTTTTGGCCCAGAAACCTTGAAGTCCAGTTGGCTCATACACTTGGATCCACACTGGGTCTTTTTAAGGGGAATTTTAAATGAAGGTCTACAGTAATTATCTAGAAACTGACACTGGCAAGGCAACCTTTGGCTGGCCGAGACACTGCTGGACTCCACCCATCGCTCTACAGTATTTCCCAGGTGTCCTAACCTGCAGCAATGAGACAGGCCAGGGTCGTGTGTCCATGAATGCCAGGATTTGGTAAATATCACTCCGCTGCTGGCATGCAGGAGCTGCAGACTGCATCAATATTACCATGAAGTCGCCAACACAACATGTCTCACGGCCATACACACATCCTGGCATGCATGTGGAGTCAGAATTTATTTTTTCTCATGTCCAGATACAGAGACAAAATTACTTGGTGGCACTGTTTAAGTTCCCATCATTTGCTTAGTTAGATTCTGAGGTTTTAGAATCTCCCTGCTGCTGTTGGCTGCTATATTATAGTTTACCTTTATATTACTTTGTACCCGATGATCCCAATTGAATTTGCTGAAATAATGGCTAAAATGTTACTTTCAATTTCCAAGATATCAAAACACCATTAATCAAGGTGTCTTAACCTTTATAGATGAGCTTGTTTTTAGGGGTTTTCTACCAAATATTTGAATGCAGTGAACTTTCTCTGTTGGGTCCCTGTTTAAAATTCTTTCACATTTTAAAAGATCAAGAGCAAAGTTGCATTTCTGTACAGCCAAACTGCATTCTCAATTATGATTTGGAGGAAACATGTTTTCTGCCAGGTTCAATTTGTTTAGGGTGTACCATGAATACATTTCAAATCAACATATCTTTGCCATTTTTTTTTTGTTTGTTTTGTTTTACTCTCACCTTTTTTCCATCTAGCCAGTTATGTATTAGATAGAGCAGGACTCGTCACCCTGGTTAAATGGAGATGTTTCAAACATGTTGTAAAATGGTTGTATTTTAACCCCAACCATGATATTTTCCTAAACCTAACTATGTAGTTTTAGTGTCTAAGCTTAAACAAGCAAAAGTGTTGGCCAAAGTGAGTTAAAATGGAAAGTAAACAAGGAGTGAAAGCAAAACTTTAATCGAAGTATAGTGGTCCCATACTGGATGCAAACCCCTAGTTCTACACCCCTTTCATACAACGTCGAATGTGAGAAAATATGTTTGTTTCAAAACAAAATTTAGTTTCTTTTAAAATGAGAGTGCAGTTTGTTGTATAGAAAAAACATTTTGTGTAGACATGGTTGTTACGGCATGCTGTTGTTGTATTTGATTGTCATTAAGTCGCTCCGGCCCTACCGAAGACTGCATTTAATGTTTATCTTCATGTTTCTCCAAAACCGCTCATCCAAACAGCTCCATATTTGACACTGCACTTGTTCGGTTCCTCAGCAATACATCTGCCAAGTGTGAGGTAGAACTGATGAATAGTTGTCAAGAAATGTGAAGAACAGACACACACACAAACACATAAATATTAATGACATATTTAAACTGATCAGTTTTTAGGTCATGAAGTTTCTTAAAAAGTCATAAAAGACAAAGCAGCTTAGATGTAGCATAATGTTTTTCCGAGACAGGGTTGTTGCAACACGCCATTGTTGTAATTGGTTGTCGTTGAGTCCTCAACTGTCATTTAATGTTTATCCTTCTATGTTTCTTGAAAACTGCTCATCCAAATGACTCCATATTTGCCACTACACTTCTTCGGTGACTCAACAATATATCCACTAAGTGTGAGGTAGAACTGATGAATAGTTGTCAAGAAATGTGAGGAACAGACACACACACATACACAAATGCATAAAGATTAATGCAGTTTTTAAATTGACCACTTTTTGAGTTTGTTTGAGTAGTTTCTTTTTAAAATAAATCACAAAAGAGAAAACAGTTTAGGTGTATCATAACATGTTTTTTGGAGACAGGGTTGTTGCAACATGCTGTTGTTTTAATTGATTACATCATTAAGTCCTCGACTGTCTTTTATAATCATTTTGTTTTTTTTGCCAAAAAGCTCCACATTTGCCACTGCACTTCTTTGGTACCTCATCAATACGTCTGCCAAGTGTGAAGCAGAACTGATGAATGGTTGTTGAGAAATGTGAACCACAGACACACACACACACACACACACACACACACACACACACACACACAGATACAAACACATACATATTAATGAGATGAGACTGTATCAAATATTAACTTATAAGTCTTCACAAATGGTTGGTGACACCATCTACATACCAAGCAACCTGAAGCTACAGAAGTAGTGTTCGATCTTTCCAGTGGGAGCCGTTTCTTGTGTAAACGAGATGTGTGCTGCGGTGGAGGAGTTCACGTCGTGGTGTTTTTGGCCGCCGGCTATTGTACCTGTATCTCTTTAACAACGCTGACGTGATGTATAACTACTGCAAATTGCATTTCTATGTCGTCCTTATTATTTGCAAGAGCGGTTTGATGGCCTCTCAGGCTCCATGCTGCAGGACTGGACTCCCCCCTACCCACCTGCATCCTCCCCCCACACAGTGAAGCCCTGCTCCTCATACCACCATGTGTGAAACCTCCTTTTTTTCTTCTTCTTTCATCTCAGTTTCTTTGTTCTTCTTGGGGGAGGAGTGGGCTCCAGAGTGGAGGTTCCCGCTGCTGGAAGGTTGTTATGTTAGGCTGATTTAAATTAGAATAATTTTGAGCACACTCCTCAAAATTGATGCCTCCCAGCAAACTAGGGCAGATTTGTTATGGTCATTTGCTATGCCCTCCCATGCTCCTTAATGGCTGTTTAGCACTCCAGCCTCACAGAGCTCTGAACTGAGTCATGAACTCTCACATTTATTCATTTTTTTTCTTTCTCTTACATTTTAAGCGGAGTGGGCATCGCATCATTTGGCAGCTTCGGTGGCTCTGAAGTTTAAAAAAGGGCGTACATGAAACCTTTCTGTTTAAACTAATCTGTGTGAAGTGGATTGGTAACATAGGCCTATCCAAGAAACATAATTCTCCACAGTGGTGGGATTGTGGTTGCCTTTGTTTATTCCTCTGTGGGAAGTGTTTTGTCTAAGAAAGCAATTCTTCTGTTTGTAGCTCTAGAAAGCATCTTGCAGCGCAGGGACCGAGAGAAATAGAGAGCAGTGTAGTTATTTCAGGCTCAAGCTTGAAGGCTCTAGTCTAATTTTTTGCTTGCTGTGAATGAGAAATTCACAATTTTGTTTCCACAGCATTGCAATCATACTTAACAACTTTACTGTTAAGAGGTCGAATGCATTATAATCTGGAGTTTAATAGTAAAAAAAAAAAAAATCAAATTGGTGGTTATAATAATTAATTTCTCCTACTTTACCGTTATTACTTATATTTTTCTGTGCTCATTTTAGGCTCGAAATAGTTTACAGGATACTGCTAAAGGAGGTGTTCTTGAATCATCCCCATGTGAGCAATTAAGTAGTAAAGCGTGATCATAGGTTAGAAATACTAACAACATACGACGCAGGTTGACGAAAACAGAATGTTTCTTTTAATTGCTTTGTATTTCACCCTACAGATCATTATAGATTTCTCCCTTCTTGCCTCGCTGGTTATGAGCGGTGTGTAAGGAAAGTTGCTGCAGGAAGTTTAAACTACTTCGAATTTGCAGTGACTACAGTTAATTACTCCATCAAGATAGCCCCCATTAGCGCTCTACCCACCCACAAAGCAACAGCTAAGGACCACAATAATCACGGAATATTACAGCCCACAGAGTAGAGGCTATTTGAAATGAGTCTGACACCTACCCGAGGTTTGCAACTTGAAAGGTTCTTGCATATTCATAGCAATCTAGAGAGCGGAATGTGGTAGTTTTGTTTCCCCTGAATGTTTTAAAATGAATATGGTAATTCTTAACTCTCTAAACCCCCAACAACCCATTGGCGGGTTCGATTAGCATTCAGGTCAAAGTGATGCCATTAATCAGCGATGGAAACTGTAAAACACAGAGAATTGGTGGATTCTCGACGTTGAAACTGGATCAATCACGTGACTTTGCAGTTCGGTTGGTAAACTTAATCTCATGAAAACATCATCATCTATCTTGTATTTCAAATTCGCCAAAAAAAATAGCCTGTGTGTGCTAATTGGATTCTGTTAAAGACAAAACAATCTGCATGTCTTTGTGTAACCGTGAAGCCATTAGTGACTCCGCTGCAACCAACAGTTACATTAAAAAAAATTTGAGGTACTTTTTAGCCTAATTTGGCTGAAAAGCAGGATGAATGGAAACAAATTAGAATATAGTATGTATATAGTATGCATATGGTATGTAGAGTCTATATTTTTTCCAATATTGGAACATCTTTGGACACTTAGGAAATTTTTCTCAATTTTTCTAAAATAAGGAACCAAAAAACATCAACTTAGGTTTTTCTTTATTATTATTATTATTATTATTATTATTATTATTAATGTTATTTATGGCTTATAACTTAAAACTTTGCTATACTGTACACATTTCTGACTTCTCCCTCCTGCTTTATAATTGTGCTGTTTCCATTGAGGTGCAGGACTTTTTATTGTAGTAAAAAATGATTCCTCAGTGAAGAAAAATGTTACAGAAGCAGAAGACGCCAAGAAGCTGCTTAGGGTTCAGAGGGTTAATAAGCTACTGAAGTAGACGGTTTCCGATTGTTATCATAAATATACGCTATGATAAAGTTAGCAGGAGTGGATAAGATGTGTGTATGTGGACAGTATGTGCATGTATCCTCTGCTTGTTCAGTATCTTATCTTTCGAGTATCTGTATATCATCATGAATTTTGTAGCATAATCACAGACAATACCTGTTACTGATTGGTTAGCTGGTCTTAGAATGGAGTTAAATCAGCTCATATAGCTTCATGCAATGCTACCAGGTAACTGTCACTGGTAAATAAATCCTACCTTAAGGTTGAACTGATGAGGAACAACTTTATAACAAGTAGAGACCATTTAAGAAGCTTAGATTTTTCTGTTTGTTATTGGTATTAGAAGAAGGAACCTCATCCATCATTTTTGTATATCTGACCTCCAAACTGTGCATTATTGTTTGCAAGGTTATTTGCTCAATGAAGTGTGTGCACCAAGATCATAGTTTATTCATTTTTTTGGTGCAGATTTGGACAAATTTGCACTCAAATCTTCCTTTCAGTTGACATTTCAGTCACCTCTTAAAAACAGTCATTTGACATCCAGATTATCACTTTTCTCAAACAGGATTGAAAATAAATTAGTGTCATAGGTTATGAAAGTAAAAACAACACAAAGTCCTGCCACATGTATGTTTGCTGTCACAATTCATGATTAGTACACCATTATAGGAAACACCTATGTCAGAACTGTGTGGTTATGTTATAATTATTAGACAAATGTCAGGCAATAAGAATCAATCAATGCACTAATGTGTTATATTGAATACTGAAGGACTTCTTTTTCTTCTTCTCTTCTCTTTGTATTAATTATGGTATCTGCTAACATCACCTACTGACTCTGAGAGCATATTAATCTTAGATACATATAATAATTGATATAAAATCTATGTAATAGCTGTAATTATGGTATGTGATACTGCATTAATCCCTCCAGGGAAGCACCCCCACCTCCACGATCCCACGCCACCTCCCTTGAGCCCCCTCACATGCCATCTTGACATGTGATTTGTCATTCTCTTATACAGTACCTGCCACCGCCTTGGAAAGCCGATAGCTTAACCCTATTTGCATCAACCCCTTTAATCCCCCCGAGATTCAGGTTTCGGAGATCAGACAAAGTCGTATTTACTGCGTTGCAAAAAATCATTTCTGACAAGAAAATAATCCATTTGGCAAAAGACTGACTGCTACTTCTGCCTCAGTTAAAGTATATTTTGTGCGGTCTCGTCTGTAAGCGAGGTAGTTTCATAGAAAGAGTAAAATCAGTGTTGTGGCTCAGAGCAGGAGGAATCAGATCAGTAGGATCATATAGTGGTTGTAAACTGCAAAGAAGTAAATCCACAGTGATGGATACTCGGGATACAAGAACTGTTGCAAATGTATTAAGCAAAAACAGACTGTACACAGTGTAAAAGCTCTCAAGGGAAACTCGACATACATAATACAAGCTGTCAGCATTAATATTTCATCTTGTTTAATGCTAAGCATATGTTTAACACCTATAAACCAGAGTCATCCTGATATTATAGTCAATTTTTACTGTTATCTTCCATACCTGGGATTAGATTTTATCTATTTATACCTTTTTTTGACAATTCAAGGTGAAAATCCTAATGAAAACATAGAATACACAACTGTTAGTGCACAGTTTGAATGCTAAAATTGCTGCTTTCCAAGTTCTTGCTACAACCTGCAGTCTTGTATATTCCTATAAATGCTGCCTATATTTAGAACCAAGTGACATTTTCCTGCAAATGCTTTCCAATATCTGTCTAAAATACCATCAAACTAAGCCTATTAATTCCATGCAGATAATGTATCACCGGTCCATTTTGCAGTCCTGTTATCGGATGATATGGGATTATAAACACAAAACCATATCTCCTTCAGATCAAATCAGGTTTTACTGTTCTTTTATAAAACCCCCTGTTACCAGGCAACAAGCCTAACCCAGCAAGGTGTCTGAATGCATTTGTTCAGAATATTAGCACTTCATTTACTTAAGGAAATTGCTACATGTCACCAGAAGGGGGGTTAATTATTCTCTCCTGCTGAAATCTGTAATAGACACAAGTGTTGAATTTGAATTCATAGCGAGTGCCGGAGGATTGTTTGGCTTCAGCTCATGTTTCTCTCTCAGCCACAGTGAATGGCTCATGTAGTAATTCAGCTCTCACTGCCCAGAACATCACAGAGTCGCTTTGTGCAGCAAATGCCATTTTTGTGCTCATCTTACTGTCACAACCGAACATTGAGAAAGGGGATCTGCGGCAAGGAAATGTCCTTTGACGTAAAAATAGAGCTGAATAACAAGTCTGTGTGAGTGCAAAAGCAGCATCATCTGTTACTCTCCCTAAAGCAGCCTTAAGTACACAGCATGTGCATTAACTTGTTAGGCAGCATCAATGCACCCTTATCGTTTGCTGCAGTTAATTGAAGCCTAATGAAACCAGCAGACTGAGGTGACAGGATGTGGAGGAGGCTCTTTCTTTTTTCTTCTCCCAGTTTTACTTCCCCTCCCTTTTTCCGTCCGCAACCAAGTAAGCACTCGAGTCGGCCACCTCGGTGGACCTCGGAGAGCTCGGTGTGGGAAAGCAAGCCAATTGGAACTGACAACAGGTTTCTAACACCCTCTCTGCCCGCCTCTTGGTGTCGTGGCGGCTGTGTCCTGCCTCCCCCAGGGGCCTCGGCATTATCCGGTGTGGAGGAATGGTTCTTTGTTTATTTGTTTCCAGAGGACCAGAGTGTCTGCCGCCTATCATGTCTTACAGTGCTGAAAGTTTCACCGGATGGGTTTTTGTGTGGAAATGCACCCAGAGGGACATGCAGTGAGACAGACAGCCTCGATTCTCCACTGAGATACTGTAGATTCTCCAAGTGTTTCATGTGTTCATCTCACTTCAACGCCAGTCATCGTATTGATTTTGTGTCCGGTTAAATCCGGCTTGTTAGCTCGAGTGACATAGCGTCAGCTAACTATCACTGACTTGTTGCAAACACGTCCGATTCGTTGGCGCTCAAGTTTAGCAGCAGAGATAATCAGTGGCAAAGCTTTCCTTAAGGCACAGTGTCACACCTCAGTGCACATCTGGTCATGATTGAAATCTTGCAGCAGAAGACAAAATTAGATATTTACTTTTCTTCTTGTTTGGCTTCTTGCATCTATTTTTAACATTAAAGAAGTTTGGATACTTTTGTTAAGATGGAAAAAGTTAAGTTCAGATTCCTCAAAGGTATTCTCTTAGTATCAGAATACAAGTAGTTTGCAGTTCTAGATAAAATGCAATAGATCAGGTCGAAAGATATTTTCTCATCATAGTCTCTATCAACACCAACAAGTCCTAAAACCTAAATGACAAAAAGGTCCATTTCTAACGACTTCAAATGACATGAGCAAATGAGTCCACATTCGGTAGAGGTGTCAGTCAATGACAGCACCACGATTATTTTTTTGAGCATATTTGAGTAATTATTAAGTCTTTAATATTACTATTATTTTCCTTTTCTGTTTGTTTAAGCTGAGGTGGTTAAAGTACTCAGCCAAGTTTGGAAAAAGATGGTTTAGTCACATAAATTACACTGAGACAAGTATTTGTTTGGCTAGTTTGATTCAGTAGCCGTTGAGGATTGACATTTTCTGCTGAACTTCTGTCTGTAGCAAATAATTGTTTGTTGATGAATGTTAGACGTATACAGGAACAGTCTCTGCTGTGCAGTTTGTGCCCCTTTAATGATCTGACAGTTTTACTTTTCATGTGTTGCCTGAGCACGTCTGTCTGTCCAGAAGAAAAACAGGGAAAACTCAAGAGGTGCAGTGTTACGTTTCCTCGGCAAACTGGGTACAAACAAGCAATCTAAACAAGCATTTGTTAAATTTATGTAACGCACATGTGGACTTGAGTGTTGCAGAGGCATACGTCAATCACTGGATGTGGGGTTCGTGCCCCATGTGGGATCATTATATTGAAATGTAGTTGACCTATCGTTGAATCTTTACTGTAATTATTATTTGTGTTTTCTGTTTGGGTAGGCTGAAGCAGCTAAACTACTTGGTCATGTTTGGGTTAAAGTTCATCGGTTTGGTTTAAAGTAGACCTGCAACAAGCTTCTCTGCAACAGGTCGTCTACATGACATCGGCCGTTTTAACCCCTTTAGACAATCAGCTGGTATTTTTCAGATGAGGTCAGACTGAACTAAGCTGTTGCTGAACTGGGTCTGTTGGCTGTGGTCAAGTTTGATCTGGTGTACTCTACCACACCCAACTGCATTGTTGTGTTGCACTAATAGCCTGGATGCAGTTACTCTATAAACTTGTGTTAATTTAACCATCTTGGCTGAGATGTTGGTTTGTAGATTGCTTGTTTGTACCCAGGTTGAGAACAGGAAACACTGCACCTCTTGCGAACCAGTTTTCCTGTTTTTCTTCCGGACGAACAGATTTATTTAAGCGTCACATGAGAATTCGATTTTTAGGTAATTATATCTGCACAAAACATTTAAGTGGTACAAACTGCACAGCAGCGACTGTTCCTAAACGTGTCTAATATTCATCAACAAACATATATTTAACACAGACGGGCCGCTACAGACAATAGTTCAGCAGAAAAGGTCAATTCTCGATCAAACTAACAGAGCAAATACTCTTCTCTGTGTAATTTATGTAACTAAATGAAAGTTGCTCGGTGCTGTCAGCTAAAAGCGGACTTTCTTTTTTTAAGCAAGGCTCAGTGCTACAACACCTTTTCATGTAGAGCAGAGACCAGCACACTGTCGCAGCCTTTTCATGCGTTAAAATGCCAGCAGCGGTGTGTTGCATCATCGTGCCATCACTCACGCCGCGAAACAGCGCAGACACAAATGTCCAGGTGAACAATGGATGCGTACGTACTTGTGCCATATGCGGATTGTGGCTCTCTGCCCGGAAACCAGGCATCCGGTTTTTATCTTTAGCCGCCTTCACCTTCAGCTGCGTTTTGTTGGAGGAAAGAGGGAAAGAAAAAAAAAAAAGAGAGATGTGAACTTGACTTTGATAGAAGTCTGGGTACACAAAAGAATACGATGCTCTATTTTTTGCACACGCCTGCTGAATACCAAAAAAAATAAAAAAATAAATCCAGCTTGTAGTGCGAGAAGTAAATGTCGAGCCACCAGCTGCAGAGGCTGGTCGGCGGAAACACAGACCTCAGATTGTCCTGCGATGAGAGGTGATGGTGTCGGGATGTTCTTCCAGTTCACCGCTTACATGTTTTCATGCTTTGAAGGGGCGAGGCCGTCGCTGTCACTGTCACTGCTAATAGCAACATGCTTTATGCACACATAATCGAACAAGGAGACTCGGCAACCGTGTTCGTGTGTGCAAATGTGTTCTTAAAGGTGTATCATTCTGAGTTTTTGCGGGAAGAGAACACAATTGAGATTCAGTCCTGGTCCTTCGCTACACCTCCCCTCCCCTCCAGCCGTTACAGTCCCGGCCTTGGCTGATTTTGCTGAGTTTCACGTTCCTGTCTGAGATTTATTATCTCCTACCCTGGCTGGTATTTTACGGTTTAATGACCAGCAATCACTCCCATCATCAGGGTCAGTTACAATTACATCCACTTTGCCTTTGCTCAAGCAAATGCAACTTAGTTTGCTTCCTCTGGGATTTTTTTTGGAGGGGGGGGGGTTTAGCATTCCTGGGCTCACTAAATTTGCTCTGACTATAGAAGGGGAAATTATGAAAAAAAAAGATTAAAACCCAGATATTCGAGCCCTCCGGAACATTTCATTCCTGTTCATGAGCTGTCTGGATTTGGCCTTGAATCTGTAACGGAGGCACTCAAACCTCACCACTGAGCAAAACAGCGGTATCAGCTATTAAATATCAAAAGGTCCCACTTCATCACCCTTTATGAATCTAACAGCGCTTGTAAGTCAAATAAACACGCTTTGCTCCCTCGATTGATTGGCTTTGTTTTCGCGCTTGACCTTGTCTGCTCGGACTATTGGAAAAAGTAGCTGCTGTAGGTGGATTTGGACATAATCTTCCTCACTTTTTTTGCAAATCAACAAATCAATCTTGGGGATGTTTTGGAAGATAATTCCTGAAGAGGGATTCTTGAAAGTATTTCCTAGAAGACGGTCGTTCTGGTGTTTCTCCCTAAGTCTGCTCTCAAATTTATCAGCCCAAATTGCTTACACTTTTCCAGTTGCGACGGCTGTCCCGACCTGAAAAGGTTTTTTTTTTTTTGATGAATCGCGCCGCCGTTTATCACTCCTCACCTGTCTTACCTTATGCTTTCCTCACCTCTATCTCCCGTTTCTCCTCTCCTCTCCGTCTAATCTATCCCGTAATTACCTAACCCTCCTTCCTCGCAAGGCAGAAAAACACACTACAGTCGTTTTGACACCCGGGCCGGACTGACAAATCATGTCCTTTAGCAGCATATTCGCATTAATTTCAGTCGGAAAGGAAACCGAGGCGACATGAATAATGAGTTAGCCCTACTTGGCCCTGTTTGCCTGCTGTGAAAGCCAAGCATGAGGTTGTGGAAACACTTTACTCGATCTGATATACTTTACAAACCTCATGCATGCAGCTGCACACAAATACGCAACATGAGGACGTGCACAAGTGGCTCGATGCATGTTTGTAACACGAAGCTGCTATGATTGTAGAGCAACACGCAACATACATAATCTCAGCTGTAATTGTACCATTATTATGATTACTGTATCACCCCCACGTATGGAAGCGTACAGCCATTAATCACAGGAAAAGGAGAACTTTGCGGAATAGCTGCTGCTCTGGGTTAAAGCTGCCTTTAAAGGAGCAGTTCAACAAGTTTTTTAAAGCACCATTTTGCTGTCCAGAGTCAGATGAAAAGATCAATATCAATTCCAATGCTGTCTAGTACAGATAGCTGCTCTTCTTTTAACCACGAGGCGAGTAAAGCAGAACATCCAATAGGGTTTTTTTTTTTCTTTTGAAAGCTTCCTGTTGTGCTTACTTTTCCAAAGTGGTTTTTCGACCATTTCACCGCCAGCCACTTGAAAATGTTCAGATTTTGCATTACTGCATCTCTTATCTTGTTGTTGTTCAGGTTTTTCCTGCTGAGAACACTTCACTGGATCTATTTTTAGTAGATATGTAACATGAATGATGCTGCAGGAAACATAAGCATCACATATATTCATATATTGTGACTCATATTGGCTTCTTTTTTTGTAAATCACGTTGGCTACAAAAACAGAAGAATGCTCTATCTTTGTGATCACATACTGTGGGGAAATAAGGAGTGGGTGTACGTACAGCTTTTCTGCACAGCACTTATACTGGAAGATCATTGTAGAAGAATCCTTAAACCTTCACCTGAGAGTTGGATCAGTATCAACAATAAGCCTGTGTTTGTCTGCGACTGATCTAAACTCAGCGGCAGGTGGGAAATACTTGTTGGAAGTGTGCTCTCTCTCTGTCTAAGTTGGTCAAAATGTTCTCGTGAGGTTCTTTTTTTATATATATATATAGTCTCGTCTGCGTTCAGTAGCAGTTCTGCAGCTTTAGGGTTTCCACCAGCGTGACTCTCTAAAGGAGGACACGTCTGCAGGGTGAAGTGAGTAAACAGCACAGCTTCACATGCAGCTCCTGTTTGTGTGCATTTCAAATATACCATTGAAAATCTGTATCTGTTTGGCTGCTGCAAATTCATGCGCACCAAACCTGAAACGAATCGGGTGACATTTAAAGGAAATAAAGGGGAAGGAATGGATAGTATTGTTTGAATGTGCTGGAAAATCTGTTTTTCTTTACGTAAGTGAATCCGAAAAATGTATACAAGTTACCAATGAAAACACTGGATAAACCCTCAAAAGAGCAGCTACAATTTATACAGCTTCACATAAACTGGTTTGTGCTACTCATTTCCAGACTATTACAGTGAAATATATTAATTTTTATTAGTTTTAATATATGTATTCATTCATTTTTGTCCTTGTTAGCTGTGCCCTCATATTAACAAGAAGCTTCTAGGTGTTTTTTTTTTTTAACCTCCTGCCACGTTTTTATTCACTCTGAGCTCATTGTTTTCTTTTTACTGCAATATAAAATCCTGCACTTGCATAACCATGAGCGGAAGAAAAGACNACTGCAATATAAAATCCTGCACTTGCATAACCATGAGCGGAAGAAAAGACAGCTCAAAGATGCAGTTGTATACAGTTAAAAATGCAGTAAGTTATGAAGAAAAGGGGGAAAAAAATAAAGTTGAATTTTATGGATCATTTATTTTACAAAATTGGGGGAAAAAATTAAAGAAGTCATCACGTGAACAACATTTTTCCAAGTGTCCACAAATACAAAAAACAAAAACCAAAAAAACCAAAACGCTCTATATATTATTTTCTGCTACTTCCTGCTTTGTGACACTTCCTGCAGTTCAACCGATTTTCACAGAATTTTTTTGAATTTTGGTCATTTGACAGATGGATCACAAATAGCTTCTCAGTTGCACCAAGGAGCTGAGAATTTTCTTTTTTTGTTGTTGTTTTTTACAGAATCTGGTTCATGCAAACAGATTGTTTTTGGAAACATTTTCAATAAGATACGCAGAATAAAGTGATTTTGCAGAAATATCCTGATTTCCTTCTGCTACCAAGCAGCTCGGTGATGCTGAAGCCGCATAAGCAGCCTGTACTAAACTCCATGTGTTATCATTACGTTCTGTCAAACATAACTGGAAGTGTGAAATGTCATCTTTATACCATTAACGGTTTTTTGTTATGACTTCTGACCCTGAAAAATGATAGAGGCACCAAGTTGTTTATCACATACATTTTCACTTAGGAGCCTCTAACAGTGTCAACCGTGTCCTTTTGCTTTTCCTTTCTCTGTTCGCTGCGTGTCCTCCGGCAAGGTTTCCAATACTGTGTGAGACAGTTGAATTTATAGTAAATTTCCAGACAGAATATGAGTTCCTTTCTCCCGTAGGTATCAGTAACCCAGCATGCACATCAGCTGATCCATGAAAACAACTTCGACGTGAGGTTAAGGAACTGCAAAGGTGCGGATGCCAGAAAAGTGACTCTTGAGGGACGCTGGAACACGATCGCATGCCGCCCGGTTGTGGTTGTCGGTTGCAGATGCGGAGATGGCATCAGCATTCGGCGGCGAGCTCCATTCATCTCTGCGCTCTTTATTTAGCTTCCCAAGCCCAACGAGTTGGAGGGCTAGATAGGGCAGAATCCTCATCAGCTTTTAACTGGAGGCACAATTGGCTGGCTCATTTGGCAAAGCAAGGCAATTAGAGCGGCCGGGTGAGGAGACAGAAAAGGAAGAGGCGAGCGAACGAGATGAAGACAAAGGGGGAGTGGAGAGAAGAGTCTGGAGGATGGAGAGAACTGGAGCGCAGTGATTTAAATGGAGCCTGGGGAAGTACATTAAGGTGGGGTTGACACGAGGACAGGTCGGCAAGTATGAGAGCCAGACACGAAGAGGTGAAAGCCGTAATGATTACATGCTCAGTGTGACGTGAGATTATTTACCTCGCTTTGTGCTTTTTGCCTTTGCTTCACATTAGTGGGCTTTATTAGGAGGCCATTTCACATGTAAGCAAACTAAATTGCTACTGACTCATTAAAACACAGAGTTAGCAACAGAAAGTAGCATAAATGGAGATTGTGTGCTAGTTCTTCTCATCAGTCTTGCTAGTTTTAATGTCACTCTCGCTGACTACCACCAGGCTACCTGTTGCTAATAAGTCTTGCTGTGATTTTTCACCTAAACTTAAAAGACCTTTTGGAAATTAATTCCTTTTTCTGGTCGGGTCAGTGTCCTCTCTGAAGCTGCTGCGCTGCTTTCAGTCCATCTGTACTTTTCAATTTATCGTTTTTTCTTCATATTCTTATCAGTCACTGGTCAGACAGTCAGCTTCACAATCGTCTCTGTTTTCTACCAGACAAAAAGTTTGTCTTGTGTGTGTGTTTTTTTAAAAATATGATATAATTAAACAATGACATTTTGTTCTCCTGAAACTTGAATTGTCGTGTGTCTTGGCTGACTTGAATGGACGTCCCTTTTTGTGGGTGTTGTGTTGGTTCTGAAAAATCTTTAAAATATTTAGGAATTACAAGTCCAGTCTTAACTCCTGACTTTGTGGCTCTAGTGTGTCTCCCGTCAGACTCTTCAGTCTACAGTTCCTGCTGTCAGAGAAGTCAAATGTGTCTCACTGGAGTCAAGGTGACTCAAGTCTTACTCAAGTCTGTCTTACACCTCTAAATGAGATCATCTGTGAGAAATAAAAAAAAAAGTTCCTTATCACAAAACCCAAAGAAACTAAAAATAAAAACTTCATTAAACCTATGCAGTTCTTAAAGCCTTAATGAATCTACAGTACATTCACTGTACACTGCAGTTTTGGGCATCTTGGTTTACTGCAAGCACATATTCGTCTGTAATGCAGTACTGTGGAGCAGTAATCACATTACAGATACTGATCCAGTAACTGGATTCAGGCACTAAGACACCTTTGGAGCACATGGGGGTTAATCCTTCACTACTAAACCACCACTAACCCTAAAATTGATGAGTAAAATCTTATAATTAGTCCCAAAACACACTGTGAGTTGGTGCAACGAGGCAAAAAACAGGAGTCATGTGCTCGTGTTGGTTCTTGTTAAAAGAACATTTTTCAGCATTAAATAGGTTTAACGTCATTGTTTACTGGCAACTGGAGTCGTCCACCAATCGCAGGGTTGGTGGTTTGATCCTCAGTCTGGGTATGAACGTGTGGAAGAATGAGACAGACGTAAAGTGTGAACCATTTACAGTTTAGCTTACAAGTTATAAATTACTTTCTATGGTGCACATATAGGTAAAGTAAAGCTGCAATGGACCTGCATTGACTCAGATGTTCCCTACAGCATCCAACACTTATATAAACAAAAGTACAACTAATTAAAGGCTGCTACAATGCTGTCACTGCATACACACACAAAACTGAAATATCTCCACAGGTTGCATCCATTTTATCCAAACAGTCTAAAATACACCGAAGCAGGGATTGCACCATTTGTTCGGATGGCCTTATGGTTCCTGGTTAAATATTAATGTTGCAGGAGACGCTCAGTACAGACTGTGAACAAACAGCGTTGCCATTTCAAGCTACATTTATTCCAAAGGTTGTAGCAGCTCGGTGATCTGTGCTAACTATTGTGCTTATTACATGGAGAGGCCTTCAGTTGTATCTGGTGAAGGTTTAATTAAACACTCGCGAGTCGGAGCTGGCTGTTTGCTGAAGCAGGACCGTGAAGGTAAACGGAGAGCAAAAGCGAGAAAAGATGCACCTGCGATTCAGGTGCAAGGGAACCTCAGTGGCCACCTCTCCTCTGCGATTCTTCACATTCGGATATATTCAGTATGCAAAGGCGAGAAACTGATATTTCATTGATTTTCAAAAAGTGCTCAACCTGACATTTATATCTTCTTGAAATTAATCCGGCATCACTGTTTCTGCTCTTTGGTTAAAGGGCAGAGAAATGAGAGCGCACACAAAGGTGGATGGAGAAGTTATATAAACTGCACCAAAATAATACAATTTTCATCAGCTCTAACTGCCACAGGAGAAGCAGCCCCCTCATGTCCTCGACTGTCAACAGCGGCTACAGACTTATTTCTCTCAGCTAAGATAGCTACATGAGATAGGGGAAGATGGAACATCCAGATTGAGTGGAAGCTTATATGGAAGATAATTGATGCGCAGATCACTTCAGCTCCAAGAAACGCCAGTACTTACACTGCATACGACGTCAGTAAATTAATAGCAACCTTTAGGATGTGACGTTCATGTAATTATCCCAAACATGCAAGGTAGATTTGCCATCTCTACCCTGTGTTTTATGCTCTTTTGCCACCGGATTAGATTTGGTGGGAAGTTTGCAGATTTGCTTTGAGAGAAAGACGATTGATTTGCAGCTCTGAGGTTTTCACTGCAAACTAAATTTATGAGGGTTTTTTTTTTTTTTTTTACAGTGTCAGAAGGTTGGATGGAGCCAAAGGCCAATAGAGAAACCACTTCCAACATTTAGCCCCTTCGATAATAACAAAGCCTCTGAGCTATAAAGGCAATAAGGGAGAGGAGGCATGACTGTGAGAGGAAGCAACAGTTTGAATGGAAAATTGGAAATCATTTTTTGGATCTTTTTTTTTTGTTTTTTAAATCAAAGTACCTCTATACAGAAGTAAAATACATCCACCTTCCTGTAGGTTTGCCTCATTGTGGGTAATATTAACTTTTTTTCCAACTTATTATATGCGTCATTATATATATATATGTATATATATGCAGAGCTTCTTGGATACACAAATTCCCCATTGGGTATATATTCTGTTTTATCTCATGTTATCAGTGTAACTTTCAGGAGTTTTGTCATTTATCATCAAATGCTGTTAAATTTAGCTCCCTGAGTGCTACGCCGTTGTAAACACATTCCTCAATACTCATACCAAGGTAACATAATGCTTTGAGAAGAGGGTTTTTGCATGGAATGAGCTAAGTTGCCCTTGAGCAAGGCAAGAAAACCTGCCGCTGGTAATATTGGGAAGCTGCCAGTGGTAGTGGAGGATTATTTGTACTGAGCACAAGCTGCTTGTGTGCAAGAGTAAGATCGCTCAAATTGAATTTGCTATTAAAAAAAGACCCAAAAACATCCATTTTGCACTTGGAGCCTTGTCTGTTGAGCAGCCAGAGGACTTTGTAGCATAAATCTTTATCTTCTTACCACGAAACCCCCGCTATCATTGGAGATAATTTGATCGTTATTCATGATTCCTGATAACGTAATGCATATGGAGAGGAAAAGTATGGTGCCTTTTTTTTTTTTAAGAGATAGCGGTACACAATCACACTATTTGCATTTTAATGAGATGCCCGGGGAGTCATCCGAAGCAGCCTGTATACTGTATGTGAGAAGTGCTTTGTCCCTAATTGACTTTCGAAGTTAGAAGTTATAGATTGCTGTTAACCTTCCAACAGTCCATGAAGCTGGTTTCCCATAGGAGGTGGTCTTGAATGGCCGGGCTTCTCCATGCAAAACAACCTTTTTTTCTCCAAACTCACATCTTGGTTAGTCATAATTGCAATATTTATACATTTACTGAGTATGAAAATTGTGCTCTTCCAACTTTATCGTCAAATTTCTATACATCTGTAGTGTTCTGTTCTTTTGGGCCCAGTGAACATTTGGAATACACTGTAATTAAGGAAGGTAATTTTCATTCAGCTGATTAGCAAACAGTTTAGGTGCATTTAAATACAACGCACAGTTTAAATATTAGCTAATTTTACTGAGTCATTAGGAGCTGGAGTAAACAGAGTCGGGTTTGCTGAGTGGGCTTATAGAGGCACATTATAAAGGGATGGATGGGCCGGTCTTTAACTATAAACGAACTTTAATGGGCCGTTTTTTGGTAAATTGTTAAGTTTAAATGTGAATAGAATCACGGGTGTCTCCTTAACAGTAAAAATGTTAACTCGGGTTAGGTTGCCTCTGCTACGACTTGAAGTCAAGAAACCAGAGTTTACAATGTCATAACTGAAGATTACATAATATGGTAATACGGAACAATGGATGATTAATCCGTTCCATTTTTGGTGCCAATTTCTACACAAAAGTGAGAATTAGTCACCAACATTGTGAAAATAATATTTTCTTGATATTCCTTTGGTTTACTTTGAAATGGAAAGTGCGTTGGATATAATGGTTCAAAATGTGACTTTTGAAAGGGTGTTTTTGAATGCACCCAAGAAGACTTCCTTAACCATCTGAGTCCCAAACTGTTTCTGGACGTTTATTCACTCCAACTCACATTTTTCACTGCAATATTAAGTCCTGCTCCTCTATTGAAGCGGCAAAACCATGACTAGAAGTAGAGAGGTGCACTGTAATGTCGTAAATCATAAATAAAGTGTTTTTTAGCAAAGATTTTAAAGCTTAAATTTGCTTAATTTCCTTCACTGAACCATATGTCCCACACGATAAGACCACAGAGATAAACAATTTTGTGATTTATTAGAAATGACATGCCTTTCAGACCTGCTTGCAGGCTTTGGGGTTCACAGGGTTAAAAGCTTAATGCCGATTTTTTTGTCGATAGCTATTGGCTCAAAGTTTGTCTGGTTTGGATATGAGTTGCATTTATAACTGCCATATTGCATTTCACAGCCTCAAACTGTAGCAAACACTGATTCACTTGAAAGTTTGAAGGATAGCGTTTCAAGTTTTTGATTAAACTTTTCTGTCAACTCTGTCTCTTCCAGTCATATTATGCTTCTATACATCTTGTCTCATCATCTCTGCCCTCCGGAGACGCCACAAAAGTCGGCCGTCTCTCGCTGGTATTGAAATGTGTCTGTTGCCAGAACACAAAGGCCACATGGGTATTTTTCTCTGAGAGCTGGCGAAGCCTGGGTAAAGTCAGATGTGTCCTATCCACCTGATTAAAGTTTGCACATAATCTGATTTTGAAAAAAAAAAAAAAAACCAGCAGCGACAGTTCAGACAGCTGTCTGCAAAGAGGACAAGCCGGCTGTTTTCTAATGATGTACAGGAGCTGGATGTAAAGGAGCCACTGTGGGATAAAACGGTGTTTCAAACAGTCCTCAGATGTTTGGTTAATTTTTTCTCTCTTTTTGATTTTGCAGGTTATTCTGAATCATCTCTCTAAAATGCCACAGGCCAGTTTTTATCTATTCCGCGCTTAGCCTTACATTTGCCTCAATCAATTTCCCAAATCTTTGTGTTCCTTTAGGCGTGTGTTTGAACTGGATGAATGGAAAACCTGATTAAACTGCTTGATCTGGAGGGCAGTTTTTATTTATTTTTTTGTTGCAGGGGGTGACGAGTAGCTTTGACCATGAGAGAAAAAGCAAAAACATGTGAATTTTATGTCAAGGCCACCTGTGATCCTGAATAACAAATCATCTCTTCTCCGACTACATGTTAAAAACCCAAGATTTAAATTTGCTACTTGTGAACTTTTCCGAGAGTCAGATTTTGGCTGCAGAAGTAGAAAAATAAATAAAAATGTCACACATGCAGCTGGAAGAAGGAGTTATGCTCAGGATTAAGGATGTAGTCCTGTTAGTGCACTGGACAAACTGAATGACTTCCTGGTCCCACGGCGATACTAAATTCCTTGAAGTAATAAAAGTTCCAAATAGACAGATGCCCTTCGGTAGGAAGTCAGGATTAGATAAACCCTTGGAGAAGTCAAGGACATGCAGGACATGTGGAGTTTTGCTTCTGTAAGGACCTTATAAAGTCTGGAAGAAATTAAAATAAATCAATGTACTCGCCAGAAACAACTTCCACAGACTGTCGGTGTACCTAGGTGCACTTTTTTGTCAGTAATGACAGCAACATGGGCGTGATCTTTCTGGAAATAACTCTTCAAGATGTCTCTCATATTCACGTCTGGAGGGTTTCACTCATCTACTCGAGCACACCCAGCTTCACTTCCGCTGGCGGCCCAGACAGTTCTACATAAGCTCAGAAGACGTCTCGTTCAGGTGGAGCCTCTCTCCTGGGCACATTATTGGCTACTTTAGCCTGTATATTCATGCCTCTTTCTTGAGGGATGTCTCTCTCCCTGTCTAGCAATTTGATATAGTGTTGGTGTAAAGGGAGGAATTCCTGTGCCTGGGGAAAATAAAGGCAGATTTGCATTTGAAAGAGTCTAGATCTGCAAGGTAAGGGTATGTCAGATAGCTCAGAGCTATTCTCAGGTGTATTGCTGTCATTTGTTGCAGGATAATTGACATCATTCAGAGGGCTGCTGCCAGCGCTACGTCGGAGGAGTTGTGTTTGCCTCAGATTACTGAGGCTGTTTTGAAAATCGATTGTAGGAGAGGCACATGAAAGCAGGCTGCGCACTGCTGTGTGAATCACTAATGGTTTTTGCTCGGCTGTAGGGTTGAGCAGCAGGTCCACCACGAATCTGTGGCAGTTCCTCTCGGTTTGTCTTGGGGTTTTTTTTCCACCGCGCCAAGGACACTGATTATGCATTTTCGTAGAGTGTTTACAGCTCACATCATTTGGCGTTTGTTTCTAGGTTTATTTGTGTCCTCAGCTTCTCTACTGTAAATAATATCAACCCGGTACCTTGGAGACAGCGAGGACATCTTTGAGATATAACATCATTTAAAATGCAGCCACAGACCACTTTTTGTCATGTCGAAATATCCTCCTAATGTCTTCGGTTCAGGAGACATTTTACAATTTGAATGGGCGAAGTTGGCCTAAATTACAGGTAGTTAACTTTTGATGTCGGATGTCCTTTGCCGTGACTTTAAAAATCTGTCAGCGTTTGCAAACTTTTAATTTTTTTCACAGTTTAATTATGCAATATCAAAAAGCCAAATGGACACATTTGAACAATTTATTACTTCGAAGGATTGCCCTTTCTAATGCCTCATTTAATTTTGTCCTGAATATTTGGTTATTTAAAGGTAGTAAGTGTAGCATCGGTCTTCCTTAGCATGGATCCCTGACGTAGAACAAGGGACTGTAACCTTTATTCAAGTTGTCCTGAGTCTAATGGTTCTTTGACCGCCTTTATTCTGATGTGGGTGGATTTTTCTCTCTGGCTGCTTCCCAAAAAGTTGCAGAAAATATATTTAAATGTATTCAGGTGGTTGTATATTTGGTAAAAAATGAAACATTAAGGGGATGGCAGCCTCCAGTGTGTATTTTTGAAGTTAAATTAGGTGTGTGGGTTTTCATTTTCCAAACTTTATGCATCTTAATGCAGGTTAAACCCAAACGCTGTGTGATCATTTGAAAGCTTTTTTCGTGACAGGATGCCGTGGACCTCTCCTTTTGTGATTTTATTTTGATTTATTTCTTGTGGAGGCATAATTTCTGGTGCTGGGTGAGTCAGTCAGTATGTGCTCATGTGTGTCCCCGGAGAGGGATGGCATTTCTTTTTACACTGGCTTCTGTGTGGGTGAGGATCCCCAGAGAGAGCTAGTTTTACTCGGAGCTGTCCAATTTGAAATAGAAGTTCCTCAGGGGAAAAGTTGAGAACATCAGGAGCACTGACACCACCCCTCCTCTCGGAAAGATCTTTGAATTTAATCTCCTATTGTCGGTACCTTGAAGGGAAGCTCGGTTGCCCACTTTCACTATGTTGTAATCACTGCTGCACAGGAGCGGCAGCCTCGCTATCTCATGCTCCAATGAGTAGTAGTAACCCATACGTTTTGCTTGGATCTCCCAGTCGGTGCAGCATACTGAAAGCTAACAGTTGTCCATTGCACCCTGAACTTTGAATTTCTTCTCTGAACCTTGGCTGAAATATCATTATAATCACCGCGTATGCATAGTGATTTGAACTCTGAAAATGTCAGCAACTAGGTTGCAGCACAGCCCCAATTTTCTTCCCCTCTGCATCTGTTGGCAGGTCTGAGCTCCACTCGCCTTATCAAATAAATTGGACAGTGGCTATTTCCCCGATTGCCTCCTCAGAAAGGTTCTGGCTCACCCAAGGGTCTTGTGCTCGTGGCTGTGGCTGATGGGAAAACTACTTAGAATAATTGTCCTCCAAAAAAGACGCTTCCCGAACCATCGCCGTGCATGTGCATGCCCTCTGTGTGTGCATGAGACTGAGAGAGAGCAACTCTGTAAGGCAGCAAAAAATGGAATGCTACTACTAAGGTTATGTGTCACAATTTGTGTTCAACATGTGTTCACTCCTGGCGCTGCCTTGTTACTGGAACGGTGAAAGGCCAGACCAGATTTATTTGTAGGGCAGCGAGTGGATGTTTTTGGCTTTGACAGCAGCAGCAAAATGTCATTGTCTTTTGCTTTGATCTATACATTAGGAGATGTATGCAGGGAATGCAGAGGGGTTCATACAATATGCATGAATAACGGCATTTGACTACAATCCACTGATGTCATCTGCAGTAAGCCGCTGCCGTGTGATCAGTTCATTAGCCCTCAGAATGTGTGTTTACGACTTTGCATTTGAAGCACAACTGCTCTCATAATGCAAGTAAATTTAAAGCTTTGCTTTGATGTTGTCTGTGTGGTTTCTGTGGCTAAAGGATACTTTGCTGCTTTTACACATGAAGAACACTTGACTCATTTCAGATACGGCCGTCAGGACTTACAAAAAACTACAATTAAGGATTTTACCATCTTTTTCTGTTAATTTTATGTCTCTGTTAGTTTACGATTATTAGCATTAACGCCTTTTAAAAGGATAGTTTGCCACATTTACCCACAAAGATGATTTTGGTCATGAAGAGGTCCGTTTTGATCGTGCAAGTTTAGTTGACGATTAATTTGAAGAGAAATCACTGCAACTAAGGATTTAATTGTCTTTTCCCCCTATTTTATGGCTCTGTTGGTTTCAGACTAGTGTCATTAGCACCTTTGAGTGCCACCTTTTTGCTGCAAATTCGACAAATTGCCTCCCCCAAGTTATCGGGCTCTCCTTTTTCATTTGTCCTAAAACCAAAACGTGCCCTTTCTCCACAAAGTTACATTTATACAGAACCAAACCACATTCTCGTTCTCAAAAAACATAATTTCATTCTGAAACTAATGTATTTTCACACCTGCAAAGTAGCTTCCAGCTTGAAAGAGCTGCAAAGTTCCCATACAGAGGCAGAAGAGAAGGATGAAGGCACATGTTCACCCAGGAGAACAGGTTTCATTTAGCGCCACTCACTTGTTTTCTTGTTTGATTTAGGCATCAAACCTGTGGTCAAATGTATGAAAACAGCACAGTTTGGGTTCAAATGGGACCTATATGAACATCTCTAGCTTTATGCCAGGGTGATGAGAATACATGATTGGATGATTGAAAAGGAGCAACAGCAACATAATTACAATAAACAGCAAACATATGTTGATTTAAAACTTATTTTTGACAAACAAATCCTGAAGGTACATTTCCCTAAAAATTTCATTAACAAGCAGTTTAGTCATACAGTGACATTTTGTTTTTAAACATATGATGGGAAATAATGTGGAAATATGGCAAACTGAAAAGATTCAAACAATGCAAAATGATTTCTACAAAAGATTATTCAGCAATGACTCTGATAAGTCATTAATTGTAACCTGAAGACGTCACCTTGGGCTCTGGGAACTTCCGACACGTCTGATATCCTATCGACTGAACAATGAATCATTTAATCAAAAGCAAGTTGACGTTCGGCGCTCATCAATACTGGAAGTGCGAGTCGCCCGAATGTACTTTTCGTGGTTAATTTGCAGCACAACAAGAAGCGAAACACTTCAGGACTCCTACTTTTCAATGCATTTAAAAACCTGGTAGAACATCAATAGACTGTGGTCAGCTGGCCTAATTAAATGTGCAACTCTGAGGCTTTTTTGCTGTGTTTGGTCCAGCTGCATGCTTGCTTCCAATGCATCCCTCCAGGGTTAAATTAAACGCGCTTTATGTCGGTTGTGTTGTACTTCCAGACCGCCCGAGCAGCTTGAAGGAGCACGTTGGCCAACATCGGCGATTATTAAGCACTTTGTCGTGTTTGTTTGTTGTCATTGTTCCGCGCTGAAGAGGATAATTGACTTTGCATCTGACTAGACTAGACTGCGCCTTACGTAATTACCAATTGGCGAAACAGAGCCATTGTGTTGCCACGGCAGCTTTTTCTTTTTTTTTTCCCGCATTTGGCAGTGTGAATGAATTTGAGTATGCTGGACAGTCACACGGCTCGGATGAAGCTTTTTTTTATTTATTTTTTTTGTCTGCTAGTCTTCCCTTATTTGCATTTTGTCTGTTAAGTGTGTGAAAAATACGCACTGTCTCCCAAAAAAATCTGAGGCTTTAAACAATCAGCGGTGACAGATGCTGCGGAGGATTGCCCGAAACCGCCTCTGGTCCGCATGCACAGATTGCACAGCGGCGAGGAATTTCCAGAGGAAGGCTTTTGCAAAAACCCCTCAACCCTTTTAAGGGAAAAGCCACCGCAAGACCCACAACACCCTTTTTCATCTGCTGCGGAGACAAACAGCCTCTGTTTTAAAGGCCTGTAATTGAGTTTTTGCCGTAAGAAGCCAGAATCCAGTCAAAGCAAGTAGGAACACGACTGAGATTTAAAACTTCTAAGATACCTAAACTTGAGAGGGAAACGCTGAGCCTCTTAAAACCCTGTTATTATATTGTCTAGAGCCTTTCCATAGCAACAGACATCAATAGGCTCGGTACAGAGGGATCTTACCCACAAGTTTTTCTAAAGTTTTCACAATAAAAAAACGGTGCATATTTCCAAACGGAGCCTTAATAGATGAGTAGTTAAGAAAGTATCTATGTGTGCAGCTCCAGAAAGGCCTCTCATCAAAACAACTGAATTATTTTCCTGCTTTCCACTCCTTTTTTCTCCTCCACTGAATTGTCAGATTAGGCCAAATCCTGACTACTGGGCCATAGAGAGCTGCACATTGTAGCCTCTTTTTTTTTTTTTTTTTTAATTTCAGTCAGAAATGGCTGAATTACTGAGTCTGCTGATAATGTCCCTGTTGGCCGAGTCCTCTCGCATGGCCTGGCCGCTCCATTTACTGTTGGAGGGGCGTTCTTTTCATCTGACTCCGATAATAAGCATTAGGTCTTTTCGCAGCGTCGTGCATCGCTCCGCCAAGTGAACATCTGTGGCGATTGCCGCTCCGGTCTTCATGACTGACACTGTTGAGCAACCCTCACATTGACTTTGACACCTCGCTCGTCTCCGGGCCAT
The DNA here is from genome assembly GCF_000690725.1 of Stegastes partitus. Taxonomy (NCBI): domain Eukaryota; kingdom Metazoa; phylum Chordata; class Actinopteri; family Pomacentridae; genus Stegastes; species Stegastes partitus. Next base: position 238,886 of record NW_007578036.1, on the reverse strand, counting down.
AATGACGAGCACGTTGCGATAGCTTTTTTTCCGCCGAGGAGTTTGTGGAACTGTTAGGGACCTGAGAGGTGCTGGAATTTGCATCAGACATGCAGAATAGAGACTGATTTATGGAACTTTACAATGAAAAAAAACACCTTTTTAAGTTGAAGTTCGAGTTTTCCACGATTCGTGCTAACTGTTCGTTAGAGCGCTGCGTTTCCAGACGCTGTCACCTGTCAAGCTTGTCAGAAATGTCACAGCTTGGGAAAGCAATTACCGTGACATCCTTAGTTTTACATTTTCAATTGATCATACTTGGTTCCTACACTGCTTTTTTTCGATCCTTATATACCGAATAAATGGTAAGCAGAAGGTGCATCAGTTAACGTGGATCAGAGCGAGTGCTGGCAGAGGCTGCAGCCCCTCAGATCTTCAACGATCCCCCACAAACACGCAGACAGACCAGGAAACTAAAATATCACCGTTTCCTTCTTAGTCAGTCTTCATGTGCTCTCCAATTGACTCATCAGGTGGTTTAAAAAATCATAGGCAATATGTTCAGCAATATACACAAGAAAATATAAAGGTTTTTAACGGTAAAATTTTGCACAATTTACTGTTATTTTGCAGATTTTCCCTGTTTTGTTACATTTCTCGAATCATCCTCGACATTTGCAAAATACGAAGTACATTTCTCAAAACAATTTGCATGAATAGCAAAACTCCATGGATTACCTGCACAAAGCAGTTACTTGCTCAAAATCCTTAATTCATACATGTCAGTGGCATCAGAATGACAAGTCCTTGTCAGTATAACTGTACTCTGGAGGGATGTTCTGATGTGAACTATGGCTAAAGATTTGGTGACAATTATTGTAAATTGTGAGTTACACCTTAGTGTATGTGGGAGATTGATCGCAAGAGACTGATTCACATTTAGGCTTTTACTGTTTGTACTGTAGTTTGCTGACAGACCAGGTCATTGCGATACAGAAAGGAAAAGACAGCATTGCATAGCACAAAGAAAAAAACAAAAAAACTAAAGTAGAAATGTGAACATAGGACAATCTCCTTGGGGAAAACTGTACATGCAGTGCTGTAGGAATTACAATGCAGTCATCCTCCATACTTGCCAGTTGATGGTTCATAAGATGCACCTTTGAGCTATTTCAGAAACCTGGTTGATCATTCATTCGGGCTGAAGGGCAAGGACCCTATTGTTCCTGCTTTCTTTCTTTCTTTCTTTCTTTCTTTCTTTCTTTCTTTCTTTCTTTCTTTCTTTCTTTCTTTCTTTCTTTCTTCTTATTTCCCTGACCAACGCAAAATCCTTTATTAGACCCCCTAAACACGCTCAAAAACTCACCAAAATTGGCACACACGTCCGAATCGGCAAAAAATTTGATAAAATGAAAAAAAAAGCGCCACCTAGTTACAGAAAAACACACTAAAACGGCCCTAGCGGCCAGTAGGAATGTCGTACAGAGATCAAACCAACACCAAAACGTTCGTCTCAATGAGACCCACAAATATTGCACTGACACCCCTGACCTATCTCAAACAGGAAGTCGGCAATTTGCCTTTCAAAGTAAAAAAATGAGTGAAAACATCTTTTGAGAAAAAATCAAAAAATCATAAATCGTACCAGCTTGAAAATCGGACAGGAGACAGAGAAGGCCTTGATGTATAAAAGTTCTGAAGGGATTTGGCGTTTCTCTAATGGTTTTCGAATGGCAAGCCGTTAAAGTTGATGCGCTGTCGTAGCCTCGGCTCATACTTTGTATGGCTGTCTATGGGACATGTGCCGACATGCTGTGTCATTTGGTCATCTACACAAAATACTAAAGGTCCTACAGCTTTTAAAATGACACTGAGGGCTTCCTAGCAAGATTTACCACAAAAATATGCTGTTTTTACACATATTTGGTGAAAATTATGGCTGTATGGGAGAGAGAGAGTGAGTAAAACTCTCAGCTCTCTCAGCCAGGGGCATGAAAAACGCTGAGTCATCATGACATCATCACAGCTCAGTGCAGCTGGTCATGTGACTCACTGACAGTCTGAGGCTGAGAGGAGAGAGAAAAATGGCTCCTTCAACTAAAAACTACATATCTCTGAAATGGCAGCAGATAGCAACACTATGAAAATTGCCTACGAGTAGGTCAAAGTCTAGTGAAGGGGAATAAATTGTTGACATGGAGGTCAGACGGGCATGAGGTTGCAATACGGACCGAGGACCCGACCAACGCTGCTTGCAGCTTTAATTGATATATATGTAATGCTACACACATTTTCCTTCATTAGAGAAAGTTAAGATTAACCTGGAAGCAATTTACCAATTAAGGACAGATTTAGAAAAAAAGTCTAATGGAAATTTGTTCGACATATTAGGCTGATCGACCGGGTCAGTCAAGTTTCTAAAACTGTTTTCTGCGTTTAAAGTCAACCAGGATTTAACATGCTGAGGCTGAAACTTTGTGCACAGCCAAGTATATAATTGAATCACATGTCATTGGACACATAAAAGCACCAAATCCACGACAGGCCAAGGACAGATAAAAAATCTGCACTTATTCTGAATTATGCATACCTTCATGGAATGGAATTTGTTGTGTCTGCAGTAGCACAAGTGGCAAAGCTGTCTGTAAAGTGCCCCCTCAGAGGAACTAATGGAGCTTCTGCCTACAGACGAGCGAAGGGGGGACAGACTCCGCTGGCCAAATTTAGCTGTTGAGGAGACGCACCGTTTCTGCTGTAATGCAAAAGGGAGTGCAGGCTAATGCCTCCGAGACGTTCAAGTGCTGACATTTCAGTTGTTTATTTACTTTTTCTGCCTTCATCTGTGCGTTGCTAAAGGGATGGCCGCGAAGCCCGACTCAATCCATCAGGGTTTCGTTCGCCGGTGGTGGCACTACAAGCGTTCTGTTGTCACAGTCGCCCGGCGATCAAATGTTTGTTTACTACGTCCCGCTCGGCGGTATAACATGTCACTTGTGAATGTCAGATAGCGAAGTCCAATCTGTCTGGGGCTGCAGAGGAAGGTCTTTTCCGTTTGATAATTTTGCGAGGGGGATTGTAGTTGGAGCCCCCGATGAAATGCACAAACCAGAGCTGGGAGTCGTTTCTGACAAGGCGCAGACGACAGAGTTTGGTGGCGTCTCTGCGATGTGGCAAGAAATGTGAGGAAAACCTAAAAGTTTACCACGAGAAATGTCTCAATTTACCCTTATATAGTTCTTATTTATAGGAGCGATGACCCAAACGATAACAGTGAGAACATTTGTAGAGCTGAGTTACAGTTTGTTAAATTCCGGGCAAGAAATTCAGCATAATCCTTGTCCATGTGGTATAAAATGTCATCATGGGTCACAACATTTTCAAAAGCATCTTGCAACATTTCTCAATTATGACTTTTAATTTGGTAAGATGAAAGCATTACAGGCTGCTTTTATGTTTCCAGAAATGTTTCATCACTATGGCGTTATTTACGAATCTAATAACAAGAAAAGTAAAAGAGCTGGACCAGATGTAAGCACTCTTGCCATAATTAATACGACATTTCCTCACATGGTTTATTGTATTTATGTATTTTATATAAAGTGGCCTGAAGTTTAAGAGGAACTGCAGCTATCCATCACTTTATAAGGTGAGTGCAGCAGGAGCATCTCTGGAGTTCAAAGCCACAGAGAGACTGCTTGAAACCAGCTGGTGCTTAATGCCGTAGAAAGAGAGAAGAAGAAGGAAAAAAAAAAAGTCCTTCCCTGGTGCATCTTTGTCACACATGTTTGGGCAGCCTCTAAATGTGATGAAGAAACAGAAAGATAATGCTCCTGTTCAGGCACGTAGCATCGCAGTGCTCTTCGTTTTCTGCTTCTGCGCTCCCAAAGGCATCGTGAAGGTTTTGAGTCACAGCGAGCCATAACATCAGCTGTTAAATACTTACTTAAAGGAGCAGTGAGGAGTTTTTTTTTTCTTTTTTCTTTGTTCTTTTTCTTAAACCACCTGTGTTGATGCTTCCTGGCAAAGATTTGAAGAAGACTTCATCAGATGCTGGTTTTGAAAAACTTGCTCTCAAGCCATTTTCTGCAGGCGTACGTTGCTTTTATCTCAGTGCTAGACAGCTCCATTATAGTTCAGATGCTTTGTTACAGTGACCAAAGCCACAAAAAGTGAATTTGCACAACCTGTTGCTGCACATCAGACTCTCTAGAAATCCACAAACATAATGATCTTCAGTTAAAAACAATCGCCAAATATAGGCACATTTCAATTTATGGTATTTTTTACAAATAAATTGTTTCAAAACATCTAGCCGCACAATTACACTATTTTCACTGTATTCCAATCAGCACAACATAGGTTAGTTTACAAATATTTGCATTTATTTGTAAGAAAATTGTGTAAAGAATTCAAAATTGGTAAATAAATATTTTTCCTTTTTTGTCATATAACAGATAATAACGAGTAAAATCACAGAAAACAAACGTATTAAATTACATGTTAGCCATTAAAAAAACAGGCCCAAACTGTAAATAATAATATTGATTTTTTTATTTTTTTATTTTTTTCAATATTTGCTGTTATTTGATAGACAATTTATGTATTTTAAAGAAAGATGGTAAACCTTTTTTTATATATATATTTAGTAATTTTCCCAGTTTTGCTAAACTAAGTTACGGAATTACAGAAAAAAATATCTCAACTTAAGAAATGTAGAATTTCTTTTTACAAATAATTAATTCTTTTAAAAGCTGATACTGTATAATTACAGTTTAATTGTATTTAAATCAGAAAAAAAACCTCATTTTACAAATATGTAACATTTCTTTCACCAGTTTTCATCTTTTAACATACTTTTTCTAACACTTTACACCAAATTTTGCCTTCTTTCTTTTTTTTTAGTTTTTTTTAGTTTTTTTTTTTTTTACAGCGTAGGGTGTTGCATCAATTTTCTGTTTAAGAGAAGAATTCTTCAGAAAAACCCTTTCAAGAAACATACATTGGATGAAATCTGCAGTTGTTTAGAGAAATCCATGATCCTTTGGGAATTAAAACTATATTTGATTCATTTTAGAAACGTTCATCTTTAGGAATCTGAAAAGAATATCACCCATATGCTTTAAAACTTTTTTGAGTGTTAAATTGTCTTGTTTTTTCTTATTATTCTCTTCAATCACAACTATTACCCGGAAGCATTTTCAAATACTTAAAAATGATGGATGGAGCTGCTGAGGGAAAGCCGGTAAACAAATGTTCCAACTTTGAGGGTAAACAGCATCAATCAGCCGACTTAAAGAGAATGACGAAGCAGCATTTACCGTAGTAATATCAGTCAAGTCAAAGTTACTTTATTGTCAGTTCTGCTACACGTATACACATACAGAGAACTGACATTCTCTTGAACCCTCATTAAAAAAAAAAAAAAAAAAAACACAGTTGAAAAAATATCCGTACTAAAAAATGTTTAAGATAAACATATAATAAGCTACAAAATATACAATCTAAACATAATCTGAACTGGATTTGGTTGTAGAAAAAATGTGCAGTGAAAAAGTGCAATATGAAATTATGAAATTATTGACAGTGCAGTAGACTAGCTTATTGTGCTGTACAGTGGCTTAGTGTCAGGCAGTCCTTGTGCTGCTTTGAGTCCAGTTTAGTTGTTAGTGTCCAGAGTTTGTGTATGCAGAGGGCAAGGAGGGGAGGGAGGGCAGAGAGTCCAGCTTCCTGACAGCCTGCTGGATAAAGCTGTCCTTAAGTCTGCTGGTCCAGGCCCTCCGACTCTGCAGTCTCCTCCCTGATGGCAGCAGACTGAAGAGGTTGTGTGACGGGTGGGTAGAATCCCCCGCTATGCAGATGGCTCTGCGTGTGCGGCGGGTGCTGTAGATGTCCTGGAGGGAGGGCAGAGAGACACCAACAATCTTCTCCGCTGCTCTGACGAGCGTCCTGTAACAGGGAGCGGTGCAGGAGCCATAGCACACAGTGATGAGAGGATGCTCTCGATGGTGCCTCTGTAGAAGGTGGACATGATGGGGGCCGGGGCTCTGGCTCTTCTCAACTTGCACAGGAAGTAGAGACGCTGTTGATCTTTCTTGGCCAGTGATGCAGTGTTGCTGGTCCAGGAGAGATCCTCTGAGATGTGCACACCCAGGAACTTGGTGCTGCTCACCCTCTCCACAGCCGCACCGTTGATGTTTAGAGGAGCATGCTGGGTGTGCTCTCTCCTGAAGTCCACAACAATCTCCTTTGTCTTCTCCACATTCAGAAGAAGATTGTTGGCACTGCACCATGTTGCCCGGCTGCTCATCTCACTCCTGTAGTTTGTCTCGTCTTTGTTGCTGATGAGACCCACCACAGTTGTGTCGTGTGCAAACTTGACGAGAGATTGGAGCTGTGCGTCGGCATACAGTCAGAGGTCAGCAGGGTGAAGAGTAGGGGGCTCAGCACACATCCTTGGGGGGCCCTCGTGTTCAGAATGATGGTGCTGGATGCCTTGCTGCCGACCCACACTGCCTGTGGTCTACCCGTGTGGAAGTCCAGTAGCCAGTTGCACAGCGAGGTGTTGAGCCCCAGGTGGTCCAGTTTGTGGATGAGCTGCTGGGGGATGATGGTGTTAAAAGCTGAACTAAAGTCTATGAACAACATTCTAGCATATGAGTCTTTGTTATCTAGATGTGTGAGAGCTGAGTGGAGGGCAGTGGAGATTGCATCATCTGTTGAGTGGTTGGTCCAATATGCAAACTGGTAAGGGCAGCTTGTTTAAATACATCCTAGTCTGGGGTGTTAAAACAGTCCTGAAATGCTTCTGAAGACCCTTCTGGCCACACTCGTACCTGTTTTCAAACTGGTTTGGTGACTTTAACCAGTGGCCTGTGTGCTGGAATGAGCATAACAGTGATGGGGTCCGAGGCGCCGAGATGGGGGAGGGGAAAGGCCTTGTAGGCTCCTCTCTGGGTGGTATAAACAAGATCGAGTTTGCTGTTTCCTCGGGTTGGAAAGTCTATGTGTTGATGCATTCTGGGAAACGCAGTCTTAAAGTCTGCATGGTTGAAATCACCGGCCAGGATGAAAAACGCATCCGGGTGGGCTGTCTGCTGCTCACTGATGTGGCGGTACAGTTCATTCAATTCATTCAGTGCCTTCCCTCTGGTGGTGTTGTTGTTGGGGGTGGGGGGGATATCAACAGCAACACGTAGTATGGCCATTGTTTCCCTGGGTTGGTAAAAAGGCCAACACTTAATAATCATAAACTCCACAAGCGGTGAGCAGTGGCTGCAGACCACAGCAGCATCACGGCAGCAGGCGTCATTGATGTAAATGCAGAGTCTCCCGCCGCGGGTCTTACTTCCCTCAATGAGAGCTCTGTCTGCTCGGTAGCATGTTAGTCGGTCGAGCTGAATGGTGCAGAAGGGATGCTGTGATTGAGCTATGTCTCCGTAAACACAAACACGCAGCACTTCCTCACTGTCCTCATAGCTGAACGAAGCCGTCAGATGTGGTCCAGCTTGTTATCCAAAGTGTTGGCCAGCATGATCGTGGGGATCGCCAGCTTGTATGGATTAGCCGCTAGCCTAGCCCAGATACCTCCACGCTTACTCCTCTTGTGCTTCCTCTCATGCTGCTTGGGGCGCCTTCACTGTGGGCGAGTTGCGGGAGTGGGGATCTGTGGTCCGGAGTAGACCATGGCTCTGTAGCTCTTCAGCATGCGCAAAGTTTACCCCTTTGCTGCTGCGCCAACTTCAAGCAGAAACTTACGGCAGTATGTTCGCCTTGCAGTAGTAAGATACAACGAAGACTTACAAAAGCACTGGGCTTCACAAGACAAAACACAGGAAAATGCAGTTATGTTGGGAGAGAGAGAAGCCGCAGCGTCTGCACACGCCGCCATCTTGCCAGAAGTTGGTTTCGAGGGACTAGGACTGGAATTTGTCAAAGAAGTCTTCTTCAGAAGATTCTTCAAGAGGTTCTTTGTTTAGGTCCTTTGTGGTGAAGGATGCTGCTGCAGGCTCCAATGGTTTGGTTAGGGTTGGCAGCGGGCTTCACCTTACCGGCTCTGGGCTGCACAGGGTGGGAGACGTAATCGTATCTGTAGCTGGTCAGAACTCTTAGATCCGCTGTAATTATTTGGCTTACTCATTCCTTCTGTTAAAATGTGACTTCACTGTTTGCAGTAATAACAGAGCAGCGTAAACAGGAACAAAGATGTGACTTAGTTGGAGTTTAGTCTCGTTGTTTGGTAAGCAGATATTTTGCTGTTAATAAGGAGGAATTCTCTGCTGCTAACTATGCCATACTTTGCAGGAGCCGTATTTATCACTGCACCGCATTACTCACTTTCACATACAGGAAATAAATCAGCTCAGCATGTGCAAACCAGCAGCTGCAGTTTCAAATTTGTAATCTGCTCTGTGATATTTCCCCAGCTTCTCATATTCTAATTTTCGGAGCCTCCCCATTAAAAAGTCTGTCCCTGGCAGGTTCGCACTCCCGTCTGGCTTTCCAGCTGTACGTCTGTGTGATGCTGTCGAGCAAAAAAAATAAAACCTCAAAGCTGTTTGCTAGTGAAGATAAACACCACAGATATCAAAGTGTTTGAGATGATTGATAAGATTGCTGCTTGTGTTCTGAGGGTGAAGCCGTGTTTGTCACTGGAGAATTGCCGTCTATAGGACGGGAGGCGTTACAGTGACAGGGAAATGTGTAAGTGGTTATTGACGTTTTTAGGAAGAACAAGTCGGATAAAAGGCCCTGGAGCAGCCCATCGCTAAAGTGGATTACTGAGGAAACATGACTGTAAATGGTGGTGTCCAGTTTTTCTAGTTGGGATATTTAGTAATCTCATAATAATCTTTCTTTTAAAAAAATGCTGTGCATCTGTGTGTCCTTAGGCAACCGGCGGTCAGTTCCAGGTAGTCAGGTAGCCTCAGGATTGGAAGTGTGCAATTTATTTCTTGGCGGGTTCTCCGACCACTGCTGCTGAATAAAGCACCGTTGGCAAATACCTGTACACTCAGTTGTTATGTTATATTGTGGTATCTGCTTTTCCATGTGTTTGACATGTTTAGGCAGGATATTCTCTGTTTAGAGAAGTGTAGAAGTGCGACAGATCCTGTGTTTAAAGTACCCGACTGTTGTAGAGAAATGGGGAGCTGAACTTAAAGGTGAAGCTCTTGATTTATCAGTTGATCTACATTCCCACCCTCACCAATGGTCATGACCTCTGGGTAGTGACCAAAAGAACAAATTAATAGATGCAAGCATCCAAAATGAGTTTCCTCCATAGGGATAGGTTTGGAGCTCCGACATCCAGAGGAAGTTCAGAACAGAGTTGCTGCTGGAGTCGAGGTGGTTTGAGCATCTGATTAGGATCCCTCCAGGGCGGCATCCATCGGAGGTTTTCTGGGCATGTTCAACTGGGCGGAGACCCAGGACTCACTGGAGGGATTACATATCTCATATGACCTTGTAACGCCTTGGGAGCTGGAAAACATTGCTGGGGAGAGGATTCGAGGGAGTGCCTTGCTGCCACCGCAACCTGAGCTTGGAAAAACTAAAGAAAATGGATGGATGGATGTGTAATAGTATCGTAGCCTAAATGATGAACCTAACAGTGTGACGTACAGTTGGGAACAAAAGTTGACATGTACTTGTAAGGACCATGTATATCATGGCAGTCTTGAGTTTCTAATTGCTCCTGTAACTGAAGTTTCTGTGGTGGAATCATTGAAACCAATGCATCTTTGTGACAAAGAACTGTTTGTATTGGTCTTCTGGAAATATGATCAAATCTGACAGGTCAAAAATATTCCAATGTACCAATTCTACCAAGAGGAATGGTCCAAGACACAGAAAGTTGTGGACGACTCCGACATTGCCTAGCTGGGGTGAAAATGAACACGGAACCAAATGTTAGCATTACTGTGTACACATTTTCCATATTTTACACGTGGTCTATACAAGTGTATGTAAACTTTTCTTCACGACTGTAGCTGCTGTGAAGGAAGCTGCAAAAGAATATTGTGGCTGTTTGTCACATTGTCAACTTCTTTTAGCTAACTTTTAATACCACTTTCTCTCTTCTCAGTATCAAACAACAAGGGAAACAAAAAGAAGCAAAACCTGGATTTATTGCATCCAGTCATTTCCAGAGTTTACGCCAATCCCTTAACACGTCTTCTTATTCAAAAATGCAATGTAGGTCAATGCGTTCATCTCTGAATGGAAACAAGGTATACCAAACATATTGCAGGGCATAAGATGCTTGTTGAAGCCCTCAGCATCCCAGTAGGCATCTTTTCAGACTCTACACATCCACACTGCATTATCATTAAGCCATATGCCTTACTGCACATGTGAAAATACACTTGCCCTTTGTTTTTGATGTACACCCACATGCCAGCAGACTCATTCTCAACAAACATGTCTTCAGGCGTTGGTACTGTCCTACAACCTAGCAACCACACACCTCAGTTATCCAAAAGAGGATCAGTTTTATCGTGTTTGTCCAATTCTGCTTTTGTCTTGCATACGCTAAACGGCTCTTTTGTTGCAAACATCTCAAACCGTACTCATATGTAGTCTATTAAAATTGTATTTCACTGTCAAGATGTAAAGTCTAAAGATGCATTTTTTACTGTCTGCCTCATTATGCAGTGGGAAAATTCCAGTTTTGCGACTTCTCTGCCCGTTGGGGACATTCTCTTCAAATGTCTTCAATAAATACTCTTTAAGAGGGCCATTAAAGAAAAATCAGAGACTTGGGAGCCATGATTTGATTTAATCCTGGTTTGCATATTTTATTTATTAACAGCAGCCAGTTAGATTAAATTACAGTGTGTGGCAAGGCAGTTGACATGATTTCTGGCAGCTAGTGTCATAAATGGGTCATGAGGACACGACGTTCATGCCCAGTGGAGAACAATCTCAACTCCCTTGCTGCAAGCTGCAAAGAGGAGACAAGCAAACTGTAATTAGGAGGAGGATTTTGAAGTTTAGTCATTTCGAATGTGTTGTGTCTTTAATACAGATTTTATGGCACTTTTGCAGAGTGTGGGACAGATGGAGAGCGTTTAAAAGAGCCTTATAGCTCCAACATGTGATGAGTTTATATTCCAAACTCAGCTCGAGCGGAAAAATAGACGTCGAAAGTAGACTTCAAAATCACAGCAGCCGATGAAGACTCCGCGGTATCGATCACTGCCCGGGACAGTGCTTATTGTACAAGACAAAAATTGACAGCTCCAAGGAGATCTAGCAGGCAGCTCAGAAATCTGGCCTGGAATGTGTTGACCAAAAGCTCTCCTGTTTAGCAGTCCGGCAGCCGACTCGGAGTCTAATAGGTGTTGCCATGGCAGAAGGCATCTGTGTGGAATGAGTAAGTAATGGCTCTGTCTTAGCTGAAGTGGCTGCCTCTCCACTCTCACCGTGCAAGCAGCAGCAGCAGCAGAGATTTCTGAGAATTTGGGCGTGTATTATTACTGCTTACTGCTGTACAGCTTCTCCATTTGCAATGCTCTTTCATTAATCAGCATTAACACTGTTCCACGGGGAGCCCGATTCATGTGGCGCTCCCATGGGTAGCGCTTCATCCCCTCTCATTTGCGGCGGGAAAATGAACCAGAGTCTGTGAGAAAAGAAGAAGAAGAAGAAGAAGAAGAAAAAAGAGCGTCTGATTAAAAACATTGGTTCTGTACAATATGAGGACTTTCTCAAAAGATGATGATGATGAATATGTAGCAGCTTTTATGAGCTGCTGTTGAGCGTAGGTAATGAATACAAATACAAAGTATTACTCATCAGGGTTGCATCCTTCCCAGGAAATGCTCTGGAAATGGTTATGCCCCACAATAATGTGTAATTATCATCTTTTATGATTAGTATTTTTACAAGCTACAGTAATCAAGTAGCAACTGGGTCACCTCATTTAGCGAGCGTCTGAGGGTATTACGTTCCCCCCTTTTCAACTCACATCAAAGGCAGCGCCCTTGATCGGGATGGTTTCTTAAACGTTACATATTTCTGTTTCATCTTCCCTTGACGCACTGTATCAGATAATTACTGTATTTTCTCTAATGTGCGGGATTTGATGAAAGAACAAAATAAGAGCTGCAATAACAAGAAACAATGTTTTTAAAAAACTGAAAACTGTAAAAATACGAGCCAGTTCTAGTCTGTGATGGGAGGTGATGTTTAGGACGGGAAGAAGAAAAGAAAAAAAAAAAAGGAAAAGCTTTCTTGAAGTTCAGTAATTATAGGTTTAGTCAATATTGCAGCTGGTAACACACGCTCATGAATCATAATTCCCACAACACAAACACCACACACCCAAAAAACAAGTTACGAGCCAACAAAACAACAAGTCAATTGCAATTTTTTGCCGTGTTATGTGAAGATGTGTTATAGATAAATATATAAGGAGAATTAGGGTTTATTTTAAACTGCTGTATTTCCCAAAAATGTGCCTTTTTGTTGCTGTAATTGTCAGATTAACTCTTTCAGTCTGTTGCAGAGATTCAGGGAAGTGACATTAAGATTCCTTTTTGATGTTTGTCTTCAAGTCTGACTGCGATTAAACATCTGGAATGGACATTTTTCTGACTCTAAAAGCTTTTACTTCACGTCGGGAGAGCTGAGCTGATTTTGGGTAGTGAAACATCATTTCTAGGACAGTAAAGTTGACCAAAGCTGCAGATTCATTAAGTGTAGTTCCACACATCTTGGAGGTTTACTAAAGTGTGCCATCAACAGGTTCCACTCTTTGCAGCAACAGTTTTCCTCCTCAGTCAGGAAACGCCACCACTTTCCCAACATATTGCGTCTGTCACGAGGTCCGGTCGTCTTTCAGCCTCACACATCTAAAGAAACCGAAACGCGCAGATAAACATCCCCAGATGGCATGTTTGCTAATGCAGTTAGAAAAATGCCCGACTAATTTCTGTGTTTAACTTCAGTCAGACTGAAGACCAAAGTTGGAAAGCTGCAGGGAGCTCACGCTAAATTACCCCTTTAAACAAAGTTCACAAGCTGTTTTGTGCATTTCCCAAAATCTCTACAACGGAGCCGAAGAGTGCAAAGTTAGCATGACCTGCGAGCAACAATAATCACATTAATGGGGAGAAAAAAACTGATTGAAATAAACCTGAATTCTCTTTTAGACTCTACTTTGTAGCTGTTTCAAAACTGTCACCTTCAGCTTTTGTCTGAGTGTAATGCCATGTGCTCACAAGGTGTCGTACCAATGACACCTGAGCCGGTGTCGCTGGCTGATGAATGCCAATGCATTTGAAAGCCCTCAACAAGCTTGTAAGTGAACCTTAAACTGTGTTCATCACACACAAACCGATGCCGAGGTTAAGAAGATGTTTGCGTGCTCAAAATATTGGCTGTACTTTTTGCACCTCAACACAGTATTCTGAATGAGGAGTCTCAGAGTCTTTGCAATGGAAGAAGATGATTCTTGTGGAGAAACATTAAATAGGATTTAAAATATAAAGCTAAATGTAAACTCCCAATGTAGATATGACCAGAGTGTCCATAATGATACGATGCTTACTGCCCTGCTTACAAACCAAGCAGCACTTTACTTTATTTATATGAAAATGTCATGTTATGCACTTCCCCAAGCTCTGTAAGCGTTTCTCCAGGTAATACCGAATTAATGGTCTGTCTGACTGCATTCTGGAGGATTTGTTCAAATGCTCAAAACAGCTGCTTTTCACATCCCACATCCTGCAGCCTGCCAGTCAACTTTCTTTCAACTAGGACCACTATCTTCCTCTAACCTTAAAGACGAATTCCATCGCTGGAAGCCGAGTTATGTCATAAAAACTAGGCCATCCGTGTGGTGGGAAGGTGCAATTATTTTTGAAATTGGCGATCCACACGACAAGAGAAAACAGTGAAAAGGGGGCTGTCAAGTAAAAAATGCTACAACACTGAGAAGGCTTTGTGATCTTTTGCTTCTAAGGCTGCTCCCTGATTGGACGGGCTCGACCCCGGTTACTGTGAAGGTGAGCCAATGAAAAACATGGACAAGTCCCACAAAAACAGGCAATTACATTACAGGCAGCATTGAGGGAAGTAAAACAAATACTTGCGATAGTATAGGCTGCCTATCCCAGCCGCCTTAGGGTGAAGGCAGGGGACACCCTGGACAGGTCACCAGTCTATCGCAGGGCTACACTTACAGACAGACAACCAAGCACACTCACATTCACACCTACAGACAATTTAGAATCACCAATTAACCTCAACATGTTTTTGGACTGTGTGGGAGGAAGCCGGAGAACCCGGAGAGAACCCACGCTGCACGGGGAGAACATGCAAACTCCACACAGAAAGATTCCGGTGTCCCCACCGGGACGCGAACCGGCAACCTTCTTGCTGCGAGGCAACAGTGCTACCAACTGCGCCACCTTGCAGCCCACTGATGAACTTGAGTGTTGTAATTTGTTTGCATCTTTTAAATGGTTTGAAAAGGCATGTTATAATTTTCAAAAATTAACAAAATAAACAAATATACCATTCATCAAAGCCAGAGAGTGTAAAAACAAAAGGAATCCGATGGTTTTTGAGCCAAAAAATGTATTGTCTGGAGTCCAAGTGTGAAAATAAACCAAATCTAAGCTTAAAATCGAGACTTTTCAATGAGTATTTTTAATCTGCAGGTCTTAATTAAAAATTTGTCAAAAATAGACAGCTTGTACTAACAGCATTTCACAAAAAGGAAAAAAGAAAACAAAAAAAGTAGTTAATTGGCAAAATTGTGAACCCATTAATGACCTAGGTGTGACCATTAATGACCAATACAAAAATTCAGGGACTTTTTACCTAAACTGAGTTGAACTGCAGGCTGTGTTTACAACAAGATGATAGGAGGCAAGTAAAATGTAAGTAGTAACATATCTATGGTATGTAAATCCACCCTTTTTTCCTTTGGTAATGATTTTTTACATGATGTATTTGTTATACTGCACAAAATACCTTTCTGAGTTCTCTCTACTTCTAGTCATGGTGCTTCTGTTTCCATAGAGATGCAGAACTTCATAGTGCAGTGAAAAATGAGCCCATAGTGAGGAAAAATGTGACAGGAGCAAAAAAAATAAACATCTAGAAACTGCTACTGGGTTCAGAGAGTTAATCACAAGTTAAATACTATAAGCAAAAAGGCGAAGAATGGTGGCGATAACATTAAAATAGAGATTGTGTATGAGCTGTGTGCCTATTCTGGTTAAGAGGGTTGAACAGCTTCAGCTGAAAGTCAATTGCTTTCCCGAATCATGGATGAGTGGTCGATGCGCTGAGCTCAGGTTAGCGTGGCAAATGGAAATACCTCAGCGGGACTTCAGAATTTTTATCTGTCAAAGAAATAAATGGAACGATCCAAAAGATGTTGCAGGGGCCTCCAACTTTCAGCTGAATGTAAATGAGACGCTCGAGAGGAAAAAATATGATTTAGGTAATGCTTTCAGAGAGTTTGTTCAGAAAGAGCGATTGTTTGTTGGAGTGGAAATGCAGCGATCTCATGGCGGGAAGAGAAAAACAGCTGTGTCTTCCTGTAAACAAGGAGAAATCATTAAGATCCCCAGAGTTTTGCCTACAGGAGAGCAGCAACTGGCTCTCACATTTTCATAACCAGAGGCCAATGCTGTTGGATACTCCCCATATCATTATTATTTAGGCTTTAATGCGGAATTTAGAATAATTTCCCCAGCGTCTCTGAGCACAGTTTCTAACATAGTAATGAATAGTCTTGGATGCACAGAGCAGACAAACAAAAGCCCAGTACGTTAATAATTAATCTCTGTCTTGTATTTCATGAAAATGAGCCCACCGGATCAATAATCTCCTTTGGCTCTGCGTGTCTACGGATGAGACTTGGATCAGTGAAAGCATCTCGGGCGTGGCTCTGTGGTCAAATAACCAAAATCACAATACCGGGCAGAAATGCTTTTGTTTTTGTTTTTCCCTCTTTGCTGCTGTTTCGTATTCCGTCAGTGGACAGCTTAATAGCATGTCTCTGTAAAGTCACAGAGGACGCTAGCTTGCCGGAGCTGGTTTCTTATCCAGCTGATTGAAAATTTCAGATTACCATCGATTTGGGCACTCTTTTTGGTTTTACGGTAGAAAGGCTGTCGCCTAAAAGCAAAGCAGACCCTCAAGTTTCCTCGCAAATGATCTTAATTCTTTGCTCATTTTCACTTTTTCAATATTTGACGTCTCGCAGCTGGAACGTTTCAGTTATATCACAGGATCAGGTCCACATATTTAGACTGGTGCTGGTCACTAAAGAGCATAGTATCAATGTTTCATTTACTAAATCTGTCAGATTTAGTTCATGAAAGTGTAGCAATAAATCAAAACCTGACATTTTGTCTGAGAACGGAGAAAAGTATAATAATAGTAATAATGTAGCAGCCTCTCCATGGCATCCTACTCAAGCCTTGTGGTTTTATGCAGCTATTTATTCATGTATTTGCTCCAAGTTTATTTAAGTGTTTTATTTGGTTTACAAGTAAGCATGTACAAACCTGTGCGTGGTTGCAACATAAATGTGCCTTAAATGATGTAAGATGCTACAGATTTATGCATTTACAGCTTGTGTTGTGCACGGGTTTGCATCCTAAACACATGTGATTCGGTATGAAAACACGCAAGATGTCTGCAGACGCTGAAACTTATGAATATATGTACATGTACATACATATGTAGATTGCGTGGTGCATTGATGTGCTTGTACATCGCATGTACACAGGGAGATGCAGCAAGAGACTGTTTTGATTTGTATTTACACGTCAGTCCCTCAGTATTGTGAACAGTTGTGCCTCTATGCATGAATATATCATTGGAAACTAAATATTAAGTTTTGAAACCTTGCTTGTTGCAGTAAAACACTGCAACATTCATTGTATTCCACTCTGTGCTTTTCCACCTATGGCCTATTTAATGTGAACACCTGAAATATTAACAGCCAGCGGGGAGTGTGAGTGGATTCCAGGTTCAAACGTTTTCCCTGCTGATGTGTCCTTGGGCAAAAAAAATACATGAATTCCTGTCAGCTTGAGGGCTCCTGTTCCCCTGGTAACCTTGACCTACCTATAGAGTGTACTCCTCCTGAGAAGATGAGGGTTAAGGAAGGAAGATTTCACCTCAGAATCAATCATATTGTCGGACTTTAGGAAGCTGAAAATTGTTTTTAATATGAACTGCAACTAACTGTATTGTCAGTTGCATGTGAACTGCTTTGGGAGGCTCCAGATGTTAAAAATACAACAAAAAAAGTCCAGTGGGTTCAGTGCAGAGCCTTGTGGATTAGATTTTATAGAAAGTGTTAGTGATCACAGTGACCCGAAGTGGTCCCAGCCTTCTGCTCTCATGTATCACTGCACTGTCATCTTCATTCATCTCTGTTATTGATTCATCTGTGGAATTGCTTTTGCCATGACGCAATGCGAGGAGGAGGTCCGCTGCTCACAGAGGGCGCTCACCTCTGACCTCGCACATAAATCATCCCCGCTAATAAAATTGACTGATCCCATTCTTGTTCCCCTTCGCTGTTTCCTGCAGGGTCAAAGCAAAAAAAGGAGTGAACCTGCTACAGACCAAGTCGAAGAACGCCCAGTGGAAGGTGGACTGGGAGGTGCAGTCCGGCGCCAAGCATTCCATCACCACCATCGATGTGAACAAGAACAAAGCAGTCAAGCAGGGGTAAGTCAACAGCCCCGGGCCTAAACACACAGCGTCTGTCTCACCAACTACTGCAGCTGCAGCTGTTGATTTCTGCCCCTGCTCCTGCTCCTGCTCCTACACAAAGACGAAAATATTTGTCTTCCTTAACAGTGAACAAAAGGTCTCCAAAAGGTTTTCATTTTCAGTCGTAGCTGACTGATTAAAGGCAGCTTTTAAAAGCGTACGCCCGCTTTGTAAATGCACCGGCGAGATAAAATACACCTTTGACCCAACGCAGCGACTGAAGCACCTTCAGCTTTACGGCACAACGTTAAGTGAGTTATCTGCTTAGTCTCGCCACATCTGCTGCTAATTTCGTTTACGTGGAGAGACGGATCGACGACTGGCATTAAAATACCTTTGACATGAGATGTTGTCTGGGAGCAGTAGCTATGCCAAGTTCCTCAAAAGAGTAGACACACCCAGACGATCCTCGAGCGTCTGACAGGACAGTAAAGGATTCTGTCGGACCAGAATCTATTACGAATGCAACTTTATGCTAATAGTGAAAGTAACAAAGTGATTTGCAAACCTAATGAAGGCTTAGAACTTTGACCTGTGAATGAAGACACAGAGGTGAATCATGAGGCTTTTCTTCTGCACATTTAAAGGGCCAAACAACCTCAATTATCGGACGTAGCCATACAAACATTTACTTTGCCCCCATTAACTCCCCATTAAACCCCAAGTAGCTTTTTTGTTCCTGATGCATTTTTACTCACTGTGGGCTCAGTTTTCATGGCAATATAAAATCCTGCACCTCTATGGAAACAGTACAACCATGACTAGAGGGAGAAAGCGCTAAAATGTGGATTTTGTGCTGTATGACAAAATCATAATGCTATAAATGAGTTAGAAAATTTCTTTAGTTTTCAAAAATTATTTAAAAAATAAAAAATAAAAAAAAAAGCTTCAAGTATAAGCAAGTGTTACCCAGTACTGAAGAAAACTAGTGGCTCTACATACTAAACATATTTTACTACCTACATATTTATTTGTTTCTATACTTTGCTCTTGTCCGCTGCACGGCCTGCAGTTCATCCCAGATGAGCTGAAAAGTCCCTGAATTGTTGTCATGTGACTGTTACTCACAGCTGAGTTCTCCTGACTTCCCAGTTGAGTCAGTAAGCAACATTTTTTAAAGTTTTTTTTTTATTTTTTTTTTTGCCATTGTTTTTTTTTTGGCATTTTTTTAAATGTAACATATAGAATTAAGGGATTTTGCTTAAATATGACACAGATCACAGATAAGTAGTTCAACGGTTATCTCTATCTTTACGGTTTCTGGTTCAGAGAACTGATGTTCTGGCAGCTTTTAAGGTTCAGAGAATTAAAGGACCCATCTTGAGTAAAAAAAAAACAAAAAAGGAACTAGTGTAACTTTTAAACAACTTGCCTCACAAACCCACCATCATGTTTTTTTGGAATTAAGAGCGTTGAATCTGTGTTTACATCCGTGAAAAGATTATATTTTAAAAAGGCCAATAGCAACAAGTCTTCCAATAGTTCTTGCCCTGCTGATTTATTAATTCTTTAGTAGGAAGTGTTTCCTTGTAAATTGTCAATCAAGATCAACCAGGACCTCATTTCTGCAAATGCAGTTTAAAATGAATGTTTAAAAAAGACAATGAACAACTCTATCCTCAGTGATGTCTGCTTTAAATGAAAAGAAACAGTTGTTTTCTTGCTGTTGTTGTTTTTGGGTGAACTGACCCTTTAAACAGGTGCGTGCGCATCAACAGCAGAGAACATCCATCACATCTGGTTCTCGGGCTTTAACTGCGCTGCAGCTCGGCCTGCCTCCAAGGAGGAGATGCACCGAGGGGGAGCAACTAAAAATTAGCAACTATAAATCACAACGGGTGATACGTTCAATTCATTAAACGCCGAATCTCCAGGAGTTTGGCCGCAGATATTAGCAACTGCTGGTCTACATATGGGCATCCCCGCGGACGGCCTCATGGCTGGGGAGGAAGGAAGACAAACCGAGCCGCCTGACCTGAGTCCTCCGTTTCATCTCTTGTTTACTTCTCAGCGCCTCGGTGGCAGCCTTTCTTGCTATATTTAGTGACCCATGTCATGTAATCTTTGCCAGCCTGTCACCATGTGGGAAATGTCCAGTAGGGGGTCAAGCATGGATAGAGAAACAGTGTGTCACGCTGCATTTAGTCAAAAACCTGCTCAATTCTGTGACCACCTAAAGCAAAAAATGCACCAAACAATGGGCATCTGAAGCTGTAAAGAGCGGAGAATTCCTGTTTTTGATGCTTCATCCTCATCAAATTGATTGAACGTAAGCATGAAATCTTTTTATACAAAAAAAATAAAAAATACCACCCCGTGCCTCTTGAGATTCTCATGCGGAAAATTATTGCTGTGAAATGAGTCGCTGCTTGCAAGTCTGCATGAAGTCTTCATTTATCAAAACGGCCCAGACGTTTTTGTTTGTCTTTTGATTACACTCTGCTTTGTTTTTCATAAAGGTAGCATGTTGGAGCGTATTTTTCTTGTTGGAGGGGGATGAGCTTCACACTGAGTGGAAAATTCCTTCTCACATTTGCAGCAGGAATCTTATGTGCAGCAGCAGATTCAGACTTTACAGTAATGAGCCCAAAAATACACGAAGTCTCGAGACGATTCTTTCCCTAATCACCCAATTAAATGCAGTAATAAGGAGAATTCTAATATGTTTTCTAAGTTCAATAATTGTTCTCATTCGTATGTCATCTTGTGCTGCATTTAAGCAGCAAACTAGTCAGTATTTAAAGCTTCCCCCCTCCTCCACCTAAAAAACACAAACAGCAGCATTGTTTTGCATCTCATTGGTGAATACATCCCAGTTCTGTTTGAACATCTGGTTTTGTTTGCTCAAAATTACCTGAGACTGAGGAAATGAGGTGACAGTGTTTTCCCTTCAGGGCTCACTGTTGATCTCTTCATCACTCCTCCTCTCTTTATTATTCCCGACGTGTCTTTGGGTTTCCCTCTTCATCAGATCACACTTCTAGAGTCGAAATTATTCAGCATATTTCTCTTTCTGCGACCTTCCATTTGGAGCCGTCCCGTCCCAACAGCAGCTCGTTGATAACGCCGCATGAAGCGATGCATTATTGATCGCGGTCAGTGGGTTTCGGATGAATAATGTTAATGGAAAACACTGTGGCGTCACTGCTGTCACCGTCAGGACAACAGGGGAAGAAAAAAATAAATAAAAAATCATTTAATAAGCTGGTTAAAATTTTTTGTGTTTTGAATAATTCAGTGTTAAACAAGGGATGAAACAAGAAAAAAGGCTCAAACACACACACACACACACACACACACTGTGAAGTGAAGTAAATATTGACTCCTAACAGGACTCAGAAGTTTTCAAAGCTGTTCCATCATCACTGATGTTTGCCCATTTTGAAGCTGCAAGGGAAGGAAAATGTGTTTTTAGCACGATAGATGTTCTCTTGGGGTTGTTTACATAAATTGTTTCCACACTCAAGTGAAAATCTTTCATTAAATATAATATGCATCTTACTTTGCAGGTTCTGTTTTTGTGTGCCTGAAAAAAGAAAACGCTTTTGGGGACTGGAGAAGCAGAGAGCAGCTCAGTTTTAGCCATTTTTGAGCTATTTGGCTGAAGTTGGCTTACATTTGCAGAATTTTTTATCTGAACAGAGGAATTTTTGGTGATTTTTAAAGAGTGTTCGGCCAGTGACAAAGCACCTGCTCCTAAATGATAAGAATTTAGATTTTTTTATTACATATTTTTTGACCAGTTTTGTTAATTGAGGTTTGAAGCATAATTGAGATTTTTGTCAAAGTGAAATAACAGAAAAAGGCAACGATATCTGCCAAGTAAGACGACACAGACTCATTTCCTGTACTGTATGTGGATGCCATGAAAGTCCAATCTGAGTCAGCAAAAACCCTGTTTAGTGTCCTGGTGTATTTACACACTTTAGTTTTTTTTTTTTTTTAAAGAAACTGTTAGAAGAAATAGTTTCATGAAATCATTTCAGTATGCAAATCTGACTAAATGTGCACAATGTACACACAGTGGATTACACAACAAGATATAGCATTTAACTGAAGAAACCCAAGCAGTTTCGTGGTGTTGTTTTCCTCCTGTCACATTTTTTCTCACCGTTGGTTCATTTTTTACTGCAATATAAATTCCTGCAGCACTGTGCAAACAATACTAGACAAAACTAAGACTAGAAAGAGAAAGAACTCAAAAGGGTCTTTCGTGCAATTTAAGAAAGTTATAATTCCATTCATCCCAAAATAAATGAATAAAAAAGAAAGAAAAAATGTAAGTAGTTTTTTATTATTATTATTTGTTTTACAGACAACAAACAAAAAACTGCAATCAACAGGTACAACATCCATCTACAACATTTATCCAACTGTCAACAGGTGCTGCTAATACTAGAAAAAGATGGAGACATTCTATAGCTGTGTTTCCATGCTCGTGTCCCCCCTGCTCTGTGTAAACACTGCCTGGAGTTCACCTGGAAAATCTTTGAGTTTTGATTTCATAACTGATGGTCACAGCTAAGTAAATAATGATCAGCATCAGAGTTGAGCTGAGGAGAGCAAATTTTGAGTTTTTCACAGAATCTGTTCACCCAAACAAGTTTGGACTTGCATCTTTTTGTCGCTGGAACAGCACTTCCCAGATTAATAGTTCAAGGATGGCTGTAAATTTGGAATTTTGGCTGTTTTTGAAATAAAGATAACAAAGCTTCTAAACCTGCTGGCAGGAATAAAGGACTTTACATATGCTAAGCTAATCTACTGAGCACACTGGACCGATACAGATCACAGCGAAAACAAGACATACAATTTGTTCCTTTAAATGAAGACAGTCTCTACATGCTGTTTAAAGTGCCGTAAAAATCAGACTTAAGTGCTGTCATGCTTCAGACTTAAGCATGCACCGTTTCCAACTCTCTGTTCACCATTTTTGTTCTGCTGCTGTTCTAACCCTGCCTCGCAGTGCTTTGATCCAATGAACTCTCCCTGTTAATCAGTTCAAACAGACCTCTGATCAAAGAAAGAAATCCCCCTGAGCTCTGAAAAAGCCCCGAGCTACAGCTTTTTAAAATATATGCTTTGTGCTATACACACAGTACATCATTAACTTCACGGAAACAAGGCTGGACTTTCTTGAGCTGTGTTTACTTCCTTCCTTCTTCCCTTTGGTGTGAAATCACTCATTTAAGTTTTTACCGCCCACTACTTAAAAAATATTTTTTTTAAGAAGCCTTCATGCTGAATCTTGTTTGTCCATCATTATCGCTGTTTTTATATTAGCCAGTTTAAAAGATGAAGTGAGCCATCGTGAATAACAACACGAAAGATTTAAGTCATGTTAATAATGTGAGATAATAGAAAACAGTGTGAAGAAAAGTTCAAGACGTCTCCCTCTCCATTTCTGTGAATCGTCATTTGTTTTTTTTTCGTTTATGTTTCTGAAACCTGAGGACTGCAGTGACATTAATTAGCTAACACATACAGGGTCGTCCTATATTGCTGCGAGACCAGATGTTCTAAAGAAAGGTAACAAAGAGACATACTGCAGCAGACAGCGGTCTAATGAAAGGAAAAACTGTCGTGCTTTTTTCAAACTCCAGTTATTTTAGTCTGTAACACATTCAAATAATAAGGCACTAAGTGGCAGGACATGCGTATAAAAGGAAACAGGAATTCTGGTTCTATACAGTCACATACAGGAGGAAACAAAACTACAGCAACATATCAGAACATTCTGATCACTTCCTTCAATCTGTTTGATTCAGATCTCCAAAATCATGTCAAAACGTCGAGTGCAATTAGGGATGCACAACATATCGTTTCGGCATCGATTTTGCAACTTGCGTGCCTGGAATGTTGTGTTGCACTACCTGCTGTATGGAGTGAGGCAAATTAGCTCTAACACATCATGTCACAGCTTGTTTTTTTTGTTTGTTTGTTTTTTTTTATGCTCGATACAAAAAGAAATCTCACACGGTTCTCATTTTCCAGGAGTAATTTGCAAGAAAATTATGTCTGCCAGAAGACATTTGATTCAGGTTTAAGGGTTCTTGGCTTCACTGAGACATGCATCCTGCACACGTGCACGGCAAAATGAGCGAGAGAGAAAAAAACACTGAAAATGCAACATCGGTTGTAAGGCTGCACAGTTGATGAATATTAATCATGTTTTTAGGTTTCTCACAGTTAAATGGACACGATCGACCATGGTATTGATGTTTAAAATGCTTCAAATGTTTAAAATATTTGCTCAAAGCCCTTAGAGAAGGTCTCTCGGTTTCAACTTGTGTAAATATGACTTTGAAACACACTCTTTCAGAGTAACTTTTGGTTGAACACCTATCAGAGCTGCTGTGCTGCACTGACTGAGTGGAGACTAGAGGCTTCTCTGATGTCTAGCTAGCTTCTCCATCAGCCTGCATGTGAGGCATTTAGGTAACATCGGTAAATTGCAGTGTCTGTTGATAAACAGGTGTTCTGCAAGTGAGGCATCCATCCATCCATTCATTATCTATACACCGCTTAATCCTCACTAGGGTCGCGGGGGAGCTGGAGCCTATCCCAGTCGACTTAGGGTGAAGACAGGGGACACCCTGGACAGGTCAGCAGTCTATCACAGGGCTACACTTAGAGACAGACAACCAAGCACACTCACATTCACACCTACGGACAATTTAGAATCACCAATTAACCTCAACATGTTTTTGGACCTTGTGGGAGGAAGCCGGAGAACCCGGAGAGAACCCATGCTGCACGGGGAGAACATGCAAACTCCATGCAGAAAGATTCCGGTGCCCCCACCGGGATGCGAACCGGCAATGTAAAATCAATTTTTGAAAAAAAAATGTTAAATGAAGGCTAATCCTGGTCTCAATACTGAACAAAATAATCAGGATTATCATTTTGTCTATAGTCATGGAGCCATAGTCACCTTAAAGGAAATATTTTAGTGACAGAAAATGAAAAATGTTTCACACACAAAAACATTTTTTTCAGCTATTTTAAAATGTGTTTTTACTTTCTGAGGCTGATGCGCTCTCATACAAAATCACTGTAATCAAAAATTATTCGTCCTTTTCTCTTCATTCTGGTGAATTTCCCTGTATTCTTTTCATATATCACAGAAAAACTAAATATCTCAATGTCAGTTTTCCCCAATGTTTCTATCGAACCTGAACTTCAACTGAAGCTCTGTGAATCAAAAGTGAAGTAAAAATGGTATTTCTCATCTTTTTTTTTCCTGCTGCTTTCACTTGTAGTTTTACATTTTACCCTTCACTCCGATAGAAAGAAAAACATGCCCTGCAACCCAAATCACTACATCGCGAACATCATTTTCTTTCCCTCCAGCGTGGCAGCAGTCGGCGTCGTATCGAGCGGCTGTACCTGCACTCACTCCGGTGGGCCATATTGATGACAGTTTTAGTGTGTCACAGACAGACGGGGGTGTTTGTTTTCGGTGAGTGATGTCGAGACAAATAGGCTGAGATCTCATCACGATGTTCCTGAGAGGAACCTTTTGTGGGCGGAGGATGGCGCAGATAGTTTGATCCGGCTTTCATTAAAAGCCTCTCAGACTGAATGCTGGGATGGGTTTCTGCTTTTGTGAAGGACAGACGTTGAGATGCGCTTTTACTTTCAGCTAAAGGTGAAGGTTTGGGGCGGAGGCGGGGGCATTCTAGTCACGGGTGGAGAGAGAATTAATTTGCCCCTTCGCCACCAGTGAGACGGTTTCATGTTAGGCTTGTTGAAGCTGAGGATTACAGGCCCAACACGCGGGATTTTCATAACAGGAAGATTGTTATCGCGGCCGCATTGCTGGCA
This sequence comes from Stegastes partitus, assembly GCF_000690725.1. Taxonomy (NCBI): domain Eukaryota; kingdom Metazoa; phylum Chordata; class Actinopteri; family Pomacentridae; genus Stegastes; species Stegastes partitus. Next base: position 213,329 of record NW_007578036.1, on the reverse strand, counting down.
TGTTAGTGATCCCAGCAACAGAGGACGAATGCTGAGATATTTCAGCCATGAGAATAATCAGGTTACCTACCAAAAGCTATTGATTGGTCGGAGGCAAATCTGCAGCCCTGCAATTACGGTTATTCGAAATTGAGAGGCAGAGCAAAATTTGCAATCTCCTCGCACAGGCTCCGCTCTCAGGCCTTAAGACAGAAGAAGAAAGCTGGCCGGCAAGATTAGGCAGCAGTGATTGTTTATTGACAAGACCTGCTCGCTGTATTCATTCAAAGACAATTCACGGTATATAACTCTGTCCAAATAAGCAGGAAAACCATCATTTCTCAACAATTTTAGCATCTCTGAATGGAAACACACAGAAAAATGTAAAAAAGCACGAATAAGTGACTTTTTTCACACCTGTGATCAACAAAACAAATCAGGTTTCCAACAAAATCCATTTGTCTGTGATTAATTGCAGGAAGTGCACAACAAAAAGTTTTTTACAAATCAGACAAACTCTTCCGCTGCACAGAAGTTGTAAGGTGAAGGTCAGGGTGGATGGTTGGGTTAGCAGAGCACAGGGCACAAGACTGTTGGCTTCCAAACACTTTAAACATTTTGGTTAAATATTTCATAAATCCGTGCATTCGCTCCACCGCGTTCTCCTTTCAATATTTAATATCTCCTCCTACCTTTAGCAAAGCTCCTTGAGTTTCCTAAACTGTAACCGTACCTTGAATAAAAATGAGAAAAAAATCTTGATAATGTCTCAGTTTGTTTGACCTTCATGAGGCGCGTTGGCAACTATCACAACATTTCCTGTAAAACAAAAGTTTTACTTATTTTTCCAGATGTATTTTTAGAAAGTTTGAAAAATGTGAGAAAATACTTGAGGTAAGTGAGAAATGTGACTGAAAACATATCAGCACACTTTAATAAACAATTTTCATTA
>NW_007578036.1:208365-211668 GCF_000690725.1 Stegastes partitus | reverse complement strand
TCCCCTGCCTTCACCCTAAGTCAGCTGGGATAGGCTCCAGCCCCCCATGACCCTAGTGAGGATTAAGCGGTGTATAGATAATGGATGGATGGATGGACATATATAAGTATAAAATAATAAAATAACTTTAACTCAAGGTCTCTTTGCAAGACTTTGCAAGACTAGCTTTTACTAAATTACTTTTTTTTTTTTTTTTTAAATTACGGTTTGCGTGTTTTTGCTTTTACTCTTTCAAAAGCATAAACTCTGCAAAACACTGGCTGTTTGATCCTCTACAGCTGTTTAATCGGAGTCAACTGATGTATTTTTCTTTTTCAGAAATAATACTGATTATTAGTAATTAAGAATAACTGATATTTGTTGCATATACAAACAGCATTTGTAGTAAATATAAAAAGGAATTGTGTCAAAATTTAGAATAACTCAAACTCCAACACAAACCTACATTGAAATGCCTTTGTTTACATGTGAAGAGAACTTTTCAACATTTATCTAGCTGTTAAGTGGGACATTGCTCAATACCACAGAGAAATGATTACAAGTAGAAAGAAGCAAGTGCGTTTTTACATTCATTTATTTGATCAGGAATGAATTTTAAAGAACTAGTGATATTAACATTTGCAAAAATGCTAAATATCTGATAATTAGTCAAGCTGTGCTGTTTAATATACTCGTCTGCAAAATGAAATGTTACCAGAGAAAGCTTTAACTTTGTTCTTCGCTTTGCAAGCTCAGGTAAGAACAGATTAACTCACTGGTGCATCATTTGTTAGTTTTACAGAAGGAACGTTTAGTGTCAAGTTTTTGTGACCAGACAAAAACACAACTATCAAAGTATCATGACAATAAAGATTAAACTGCTGCGTGAAAGAATGAATCATATGTTAATACACTTCAGCGGAGTCACCACCTTGAATTCATTTGCTCAAAACATATTTGAACTGAAACTACTTATCATAATGGCTGGAAATCACATTAACCAAACCTGCTAATAGTGCCGGTGCATTGTCTCTTAATGGCTTTTGTGTGAACATTAAACCCGAATATCATTAATGTGACTTTTTTGGGGGATGTTTTTTCACTTCAAGCAGTGAAATGCATGTGAGTAAAGTAATTTTTCTAAAGGAAAGACAGTCCTGAAGCTGCAGAATGTAAAAGTACACCATGACCTTTAAGATCCTATAGCAATGTTCACTGCCGTGTATCTGTCAGGAGATCTGAGATGTGAAAATATGACTGAAGAGGCTGTTTATGCTGCTGTTGACTGAATGAAATGCTGTGATAGAAACCGACTCCAGCAGCAGCAAGACTTAGATCCTAGTTTTTTTTCTTGGATCTTGTCTGGGCAGCGTTTGTGAATATTGATTCATTTCTCCAAGAGAAATCTCAACAGTGTTGAAATGCATTCAGCTCTTTTCAATATAAGAGAAAAAAGCTGTGAAATTGTTTTCTGAAAGTGATCAACTCAGCTACTACAGTCCTGTTATTTAAGATCCAATAAAAAAAAAGCTGCTCTAAATGTAGAATATCAGCTCGGCTTTGGAGCTTTTACTTTCACATGTTGAAGCATTAATGAATACATTATTTCTTTTTTTCAACTCAAGCTTAACTTGGGGAAAACTTTAAAAATAAATGCAGAGCAGTGTGGCGACAGCTCGCTAAATGGCACGTTTAATAATTAAAAGCTGTCCGGTCGACTATTTCATTAACAGAAAATGAATGCATCACCAGGATTTCTTCTTACACTTTTTTTTCTTTCTCCTTGGCAGGGACGTGTTGGGAAACGTGGAGGTGATGCAGCTGGACTTCGAGATGGAGAACTTCACCAGCCTCTCGGTGACCAGAAGGATCAACTGGAACATCGACTACAAGGGCCAGAACCCGCCGCCCGACTCAGAGAAGGTGGTGACGGAGCTGACAGTGGTCCAGCGAGACATTCAGGCTATCATCCCTCTGGCAATGGTGAGTGGCACGGTTCACGTGGATGCGATTGTTATTAAATTTGCATTAATTTAAATGATTCATGTGACTATGAGGGATATGGTTTTTACATGCAGCAATAAATAAGGCAACGCTTTTTCATTTATCTGGCTTAGATCTGTAGCTCATATATACTGAATACATTTAAAGCAAACGATGCATTTATGCCGTTTTTGCATGAATGTTACCACAATAACATAATATTTTTCTATAAACGCCATCAGAGCTGATTTCATGAGCCTCAATCCCTGTGAAATACTGCATCACCTACTGGGTGGCTACATAGTCAGACAAATGTGTGATATACTAATTAGGTATCTCTACCTCACTGTTTATGGGTGTTTTTTGCTCTTGTCACATTTTTACTCGCTGTTTCGCTGCAATATCAAGTCCTACACCTCTACAGAAAGAGCACAACCATGAACAGAAGGAGACAGAACTCAAATGGTTCTCCTAAAGGGACATGATTTTGGCCAGTTGTAGGTTGTGGTCTGTATTACAACGTTTGGAAAGAGGTGCCATTTGATTTAAAACGATTGGCTTTGGAGTTATTGATGCCGTAAGTTTGAGTCTTTGAATATCTTTCCAACTTTACTGAACTCCCATTCCCACAAGAAACGTATCCCGTTAAGATAGTAACTTCTGCGCACGAGATACTTGAGGGTGTTTTTTTTAACATATCCCTTTAGGGGCTCCGTATGTTATGCCTTGAATCATAGAAGAAGAAAATAAAAACAGAAGTTTATTTATTGGATAATTTGGATAATTTATTTTACAAAAAATTGAAAAAACCTGGAATCAACATGTACAACATTTTCTTATAAATGAAAATTCAGACTTTCTATACAGTAGGTATTTTACTATGTAGATTTTTAATTTATCTCTATACTTGCCTACTATTCCCTCTGTGTAAACACTGCCCGGACTTCGGCTGAAAACTCCCTGATTTTTTGTCACATGACTGTTGGTTGCAGCTGAGTTACTCATGGCTTCACAGTTGTACTGAAGAGTGTAGAATTTTTTGTTTTCTACAGAATCTGAATTTTATGAATTGTATATTTTTTGGGGGAGGAGATTTTTAAATGATACATGTTGAATAAGATGATTTTGGTGAAATATCATAATTTTCATATTTGGTGAAGTTTCCCAAATGAACTGCATGTCACAGATGAGTAGTTCAAAGACTGTCCAAAAGTTGAAAATCAGACACATTTTGTGTTTTCACATTTTCTGGCTCTGGTAAATGGCGATTCTTTTGAAGACAACACATCTTTCCATCCTGCCAGCGAGTGTTGGTCAGAGCAAATAATTTATTTTTTAGAA
>NW_007578036.1:170531-207959 GCF_000690725.1 Stegastes partitus | reverse complement strand
CAGGAAAGGTGGAAAATCTGCCAACTCTTTCTGTTTTTAAGCTTTCTGGCTCTGAAAAAAAACAACGTGCAATTCAAGCCCGCGAGCGTTTATTGGAGTTCAAAGGGTTAAACTGTAAAAGTATCAACTGTGTGAAGACCAAAAGTAGAAGCAGGGTGTTTGTGATTTTAGAGTGAATAACACCAGAGCTTTAGACCGGCGTGTGCTGACCCAGAAGTAAGCAGTAGTAAATTTATTCAACACCTACACTGTCTGCAGCGGTTTGCTGATTGTTACGAGTGAACCGGTCCAAGTGTCTGTTTCGCTTTTAATCCGGGCTCTTCTTTTTTGCCTCGTGAAAGGTGGCAATTAGTGAGGCTAGTAAACAGATTATGGAGACAAAAGGAAAATTTACAAGCATGAGGTGCTTTCTGGCTTTGCTTTGCTTTCGTGCTTGCTCTCATCTAGCCTTGCTTTTGTCATTTGGGTGAAATCCTGCGAACGAAACTTTTTATATTTGCAGAAATGAAATTTTACTGTGCACGGTAAATAATGTAGAATGCAGGTGGTGTGTACATGTCTGACAGCAGCTGAAAGGTTTTTCAGAGTGTTTATGGTGGGCGAAGGTCATCGTTGCAGCTTCGAGAACAGCAAGGTGTTCAGCCGGTAGCACATCACTGTTCTGCAGGTCATACAATGCATCAGCAGGGCTAAGAGTATATTTTAAAAATCAGTTTCTTTGCATACCAACAACTTACAAGGCTTAGATATTTCTGCCAGAATAATAACTCTTGGTTTGCTGGTATATATTTGCATAATTGCAACTGTTCTGCATCTAAAGCTCCATTAAATATACTCGAGCCGCAGTTATGACTTTGTGTACGGCGCATCTGTTGTAACATAAGGTTCACTTAATGTCTCTGGTCCCCTTGACATTTGGGATTAGCATGCGTCTTGTACCCAGATGTGTTTAGCTGTGCTGCAGAATTAGATTTCTGCCTGTGTGACTTTGCCTTGTAAAACGTACATCCTGAAGCGAGGTGGCAGGCGGCTTCTGCCACCCCTGCACTCTGCATTTTCCACCCCGAGCAGAAATACTGTATGTTTCTGTAGGATTTTAATGCCTTTTAGCCGCAGCCTCCGAGCGCAGGACTCGTGTCGGACAAATCGGTAAAAGGGGACAGGTATTCTCGTCGTCTTCAATATTTTAGTTGTCAGGGAATTTCAAGGCCATCACTAGTCCTTCTCCCCGCTGTAAGAGTAAAACCGGCCTGCGTTTATTTTAAAATTGAAGGAAATAAAAAGATTTGTAACACCACTAGACTAGTCAGGCTTGATCAATTTAGAGAGTTTCACACACTGTGGGGTCTCTGAGTGTGTCCGATTAGCCCATCAAGTGTCGCCACCATTGTTTAACAGTATACATAAGCCACATTTTGCCTTTAAATTCTGAATTTTACTTCCACTTTGTACTCTCTGGACTTGAAAAAGAGTCATACTGAAGCCTAGGAAACTTTTCCCATCAGGCCACATCTGCTGATTTCCAGATGTTAAGGGGTCCTGCAGGCAGATGCCCTGGTCACCTTGAACGATGAGATTTAATCCATCATTTCTTGTAATTGGATTGTTAATAATATCAGAAAAAAGTGGATGATAGAGCTGCCCCAACAGGAGATGTGACATCCACGATACAACATTGATAAAGTGAAGACAGGTGGTCTTATCAGAGCAAATAGAAAAGACCAACAAGATTATTAGGGAACATTGTTGGGTAGTTTAACTGGACAGTTTATAAGGATGATAATTTAACTTTAGACTAGTCAGCTTGTCTGAAAGTAAGATAACAGTGGTTTTGCTTAGTATATTCCAATAAGCTCTTACCTGTAACAGAGTGTGATGCTGTGTTTTCTGTTCAGACGGAGCAGGAGGATCGTGGTTAACATTAGCATCGTTAGAATTGACAGCCTTCTTTCCTTGTAGGTTCACGTCCACATGTCGAATGCTTATAGGTCAGTTTATTCTGACACAGCCAACACCCAACCTTAATCTCATTTCCTTGATCCAAATACTGACAGGCTGTTTTGGTTTTCCTACATATCATCTGTTGCACTTCCCACCTTGCTGATTTACAACATTATTGGAGAGAGGAAGGCTGCAGTTTTGCAGTCTGCTGCAAACCCTTACGGATGCAACACTTCGCTGGTGTTGCATATTAACAAAACATTGATTGGATATGAACTCTCTGACCCCAAAACCTGCCATTAGGTTTAAAGGGCAAATTTGTTTTAGAAAATTGCCATGGTTACGTCATTTATGAGAGCCAGAAAGAGTAAAACAAAAACAAATTGTAGATTTTTAAGTTTCCAATGGTCTTTGAAGTAACCATGTCGTTTTTGGTTTTGGCAGGAAAATAAACCAAATCTAAGCTTAAAACTGTTATATGTCATCAAAATCACTTTATTCTACATGTCACCTTTAAGAAGCAAAAGAATAATGTAAATCAGCTGAAGTCAAGAGTCTTGCAGCAAATATTCCGGCCCTTTTATAGCTGAACTGCAGGTTGTGTTTACACAGAAAGCACACAAGTATAGAAGTTTTTAAAACATTTAAAATGTAAAAAACAGTAAAATATCTACAGTATGCAGAGCCACAATTTTTCCCCAGCAGTGATATATTGGTAACACCTATGAATACTTGAAAAAATGTTGTATATGTTGATTCTGTTTTTGGGGTTTTTTTCAACTTTCTTCTTGTCTTTTATGTAATTTCTGGCATTATCTCCTTCTAGCCTGATTGTTCTGTTTCCATAGAGGTGCAAGACTTTTTATAATTCATACGACCGATTATTCATTTATTGGTTGTTAAAAATGTGACAGGAGCAAAAACACACAGAATCTATTCGGGTTTCAGATTTACTCTGGATGACTCGGTTACAACTCTAGTTTGAAGTGATGAGGCTCTCTGTCATACATTGAGAAACTAAACATCCATCCATTATCTATACACCGCTTAATCCTCACTAGGGTCGCGGGGGTGCTGGAGCCTATCCCAGCTGTCTTAGAGTGAAGGCAGGGGACACCCTGGACAGGTCGCCAGTCTATCACAGGGCCACACTTAGAGACAGACAACCAAGCACACTCACATTCACACCTACGGACAATTTAGAATCACCAATTAACCTCAACATGTTTTTTGGACTGTGTGGGAGGAAGCCGGAGAACCCGGAGAGAACCCACACTGCACGGGGAGAACATGCAAACTCCACGCAGAAAGATTCCGGTGTCCCCACCGGGACGCTTGCTGCAAGGCAACAGTGCTACCAACTGCGCCACCCTGCAGCCCGAAACTAAACATTTTTCGAGTAAACATAATTAATAAACAAATTCATGTAGCTGATTACATAAAGATCAATAACATGAATTCATGCTTTCCACGAAGCATATAAGTAATTTTTCTTCACATTGACAGTTATTTTCACCCACTGGAGGTCATTTTGACATAATACATCACTTCTAATAACTAACCCTCCGCAAAATCTACAGGACAAACTGAATACTGACGGCGATGCTTTTGTGTTCCTCTTTGTCGCGATTGTTGTGGACTTTTGATAGCAGTCGAGGCTTTTCCAGCACTGATTATGATTGATTGTTAAGTGGCGGAGTGGCGATAATTACACCGAGAAAAGTTCCAGGGTGGATGTGACACTGCAGCAGGTGCTTGTTTCAGTGGCCCTTCACAGTCTGGCACTGAGGTATAAAAGTGATGCTTTTATGTTTTTATGATCAGAATGTACTGTAATTACCACGGAGAACATGACCACTGTGTATTCATCAAATCAACCAGTGCGTCTCGAGGGCTTTTTATGAGCACGTCGGTGTTGTCCAGGTCAAGGAACTGAAGCACTTAATGCAGAAATGAATCCTGTTGAGTGCAAAGAGCAATGGAAAAAGAGGAAAAAAAAGAGAGTTCTGCCTCTGAAGTTGCACATCTTTCCGCTGTAGTCGATTAAAGTTTAGCGGCAGATGCAAATCAGGCAGCACTTTTCAGCCGGTGGTGACAGCTTGTACAGCAGATCAGCACTTTCTGAAACTGCTGATATAGAGGAGGAGGAGGAGGAGGAGGAGGAGAAGGAGGTGGTGATTCTGTCTCCAAAAGACAAACATGGTGCATTTTGTGTTACAAGGCAGCAGAGATGAATGTCTCGAGTGGACCCCTGCAGTAACTTTTGACTTGTGAGCAAAGAGGAGAGAGGAGAAAAAAAAAAAAGCAAGGGGGAAGCTGATGAAGCAACGAAGCAACAGCAAAGAGAAAGAAGAAGCAGAGGAGGGCTTTCACGGCTGGAGGGTCGCAGATTGTGTGTCGACTACAGTTGACCTGCTGCAGATAAAGGGGACGAAAGAGGAGGAGAAGGGCGGAATTACTGGTGAATTTACAATGTGAGAGGAGAAACAATCCCAGGATGGCGAGGTTAAATCAACCCCGGGGCTTATTACACCGTTTAGGCCTCTATTAACACCAAAACGCTGAATCCCTCGTTCGCAGGACATTCTTGTGACTTTGAGAGAAGAGAGCTGAACAGGCAAGAAAACATCCAAGATGATGCGGAGAAAGATGGAAGGGGCGGGGAGGGAGTATAGCATTTATGCCAGATTCCCAATTCCATTAGCCGCTCGGTGCCACAGAAGCTACCAGATGTTAAATAAAAGATGATGTTTTGTGTTGCACAAGGCCCCGGAGCTTTGGAAGTCACGCATTATTTCTAAATGTATATCCTTGTGCATTCATGAATATACACATCTGGCAAAATGTATTGTTTACATAATTCAATAGCAGGTGGAAAATGGTTGCATTTAAGTCTTCCACGCGACGTAACCTCGCCTCAGTCGAACCAAGACCCCGTGGGCAATCGCTGCTAAGCTGCACGGCAATGGATTACATTAAATGGGATGACAATAACTACAAGCAAATTGCTGTATCTAATCTGTGAACACAGTGTAGACAAAAAGGAAGTGATTTGTGAATTAGTGAAACGTGCAGGCACCCACATCTTCGTGTAAAAGGGGAAAAAAAAAAAATGTAAATTTTGGCAATTCTGTAATTTAAAAATTAAAATATTACATGTTTTTAAAAATGAATCATTGGTTCAGCTGCATCTTGTTGACTCAGCTGATTGAAAGGAATAAAATATTCAGCATTTTACTCTGATTGTGTGTCCCAGTGATTGCCCCACTATGATTTTAAAATCAACAGAATGTTTTTTTTTTTTTTTTTTAATTAAATGAAAAAAAATAAAAATAAAAGCATTTCAAATGTTGAGAGCTCACCCACTGAAAATGTTGTCGGAGAAGTTTACACCACAGGATTCAAATACACCCACTGTTGCCAAAATAAATCAGTTTGGTTTGATATCGGAAAAGCAGCATTTTTATATTACCAAAACAGCGTATGTGCTAACTATATAGCTGCGTCCTACGGAACACAGTAATTAAGCGAAATGATAGCTGTGTGCAGCGATGACTGATTTTGGTTCCAAGCTGAATTCAGGTAAGCATAATTAGCGCTCCCAAAGCAGCACACATTTAATTGTAAAGTGTCTCGTGTAGTGTTAATACCTAACAGATGCCAAAACAGCAAGGAGAGCTTAGGGATGATGTCTTTCAATTAGGATTTCGCCCCAGAGTCCAGTCAATTATCTGCAGAGGTCTGCTGTGCTTTGCTTCCCAGAAATTGGCTACATTTTATAAACTAAAAGAAAAAGTAAACACAAAGCTGCTTTCAGTGACTCACATGTTAATTTCACCTTCTGAACCCCAGGCAAGTTTCTAAACGCTTATTTGCTTCTTTCACATTTTTCTTTTCTGTGGGCTCATTTTTCACTAGAATATAAAATCCTGCACCTCTATGGCAACAGCACGGCCATGACAAGAGGTACAGAGAACTCTAAAACGCAATATGGCAAAGTTAGAAAGAAAGGAAAAATAAAGTTGAATCGCTTTGATTTTTACAATATGCAATGTATATACACAGCCTGCAGTTCAGCCCAGGTCAGATGAAAAATCCCCACGTTGGTGTTTGTTTCAGCGACGGTTTTGCAGTTTCAACAAGGAGCACAGATTTTTTATTTTTTTTTACAGAATCTAGAACAGATGATTAGTTTTTGGCTGATTTTTAAATGAGACAAGTTGGATAAAGTAATTTTGATGAAATAGTGCAAATTTAAGCTTAGATTTGGTTCAGTTTTTTTGATGGAAGTCATCGATGAGTACTTCAAGGACTCTCAGAAAGTTTAAATTCAGTTTTTTGGGGGGTTTTTCCAGTTTTTGACTCGTTTGTTTGTTTTTTAAATAACATGCCTTTCAAATCCATGGGCAATTTTGGGGGTGCAGAGGGTCACGTAACAAAAACACAAGAGGAAATACTGGAAATTGCTGAACAAATTTCTCTTTATTTTGGCAAATAAAAGGCGCAGAATTGAACTGGTTTAATCATAGGGTTCAGTGGAAGTCAATGAATTTGCCCCTCAGATGAGAAAACACTTCTGGGTGACGTGTTTGGCATCGAGCACCGTAATATTTCCGACCATTTTTAAAGGCTTGACTAGCTGCTGCTTTACCTCACCTGGTTTAGCTGGTGACCCATGTACAGGAGCCATGGGTTTGAATCCCGCTCATGGCTCTTTGCTGCAACCCCTTCCCCCATTCTCCTCCCCCACGTTCCTGTCCTATGTAATAAAGGCAAAAAGGTTGACTAAAGCTCTGGTCTACAACTGAAGAATGTCTGCTGGATTTTTGTTAGACGTTTTTTTTAAAAAAAGCGTTTGAAAGGTGTGTTTAAAGTTTCCCATGGATCCTGCTCTGTGTTGACTTGTTTTGAGCACCATTTGATGTCCTGTTGTGCAAGCCTTGTACAGTGTTGGTGATTATGTGGCTGCTGATGGAAGTGTTTTGAAGCCTTGTCAAAACGAGACACAAAAAAACCTGCTGGCCCTGATAATTTGGATGCCAGTTTTCTGAGAGTACCTTCGCCACATATATTTTCCACATTAACCCACGCAGTGTTCCCCTGGTGCATCTTCCATCTATTTAGAAGATGCCACCTGTGGCCACCTTACAGTCCTATTTTTAAAACTTGCAATTGTAGAATATAGAACTGACTAGCTTGGAGAGTTTTTATGAAGTAATGCTATTGTTTTCAAAGTTTGCATTTGGACACTGAACAGCTACAGTGAAGATTGTGACTAATAATAATGTCTTAGACAGAAAGCAAGTTAGTTTTTGATCAAAGCCTAAGAGGAAGCTGATTTGACTGACAAAGGTGCAAATTATGTTTCAGAAAGAACTCAAAGGTAGCGTGCTGCAGCTCCAGCTTCCTCATCGTACTTAATGGAGTTCCCCAAAGTTCTACACTAGTTCTTCCTTTATTTTCTGCTCACATAAATGATTCAGGAGATAATGGAAGTGCTCTCTGCTAAGGAGGCAATACTGCTATATATACTTGCAAATATCATCGAATAGAGGCACGAAGCCACACTCTACCTTGCTACTGCTTTTGTTTTTTTTCTGTCAGGGTTGCAGATGTTTCTCAGCCTGTAATGAAATGAGAAAACCTGTAGACACTCGACAACTTTCCGTTCCAGAAAAGCACAAATTTCCAAGTTTAAATCCACACAATGAATGCATAAGCAGCAAGGTTAAACATTTGTAGAAGAAGACGATGTGACGAGGCGACGCGCTGTAAATAACGAGCACCAGACAAAAAAATTAAAAAAACAAACCGTGATGGAAGCGTGGCGTTTATGTTTGTTTCATATAGTAAGCTACACCCCGACAAAACTCAGAGCTCAGTCTGGGTGTAATATTCCCCTGATTCATAAGCAATTCGGAGCTTCACAGTTGAACACTAGAGGGGGAAGTCTACACTTCCTGCTCGGCGCCCTCATTAGGGCTTTAAGATGAGTGTTGGGCAGAAATTTCAATATGCTATTTTTTGATTTTTGGAAGCCAGGCATGATTTTGCATCTACTTGCGGCATTCAGCATGAATGAGAAAACTTGTTATCCTCTTGTAGCATACATAGAAAAAAATATCTGTATTTTAATTGGCTGCTTGCATTCCAGTGCATTTGAAAGACACATGGAGATATTGTAGGATGACATGGTTAGTTTTTTTGCAACATAAGGATTATATTTATCATTGTGTACAGCTCAGAGAGGGATTAGATCTCCCTTTGAGAGCCAGATCAATTGGAAAAAATCTGAGCAGCAGTGCAACAGAAATGCTCTCGAATGGACAAACACAAATGGTACGGTTGTGTAGGTGTATCAGTCAAAGAAAGGTAAAGTTAAAGGCTTTTCTTTGTGGTTTTCTTCATTCCATATCAGCTGTTCAAGAACAAATCAAATGCCAAACCATGAACAGTTGAGCATCAGATTTCTAAATATGAACAACTACGAAGTTCTCCAAGCTTTTTTTTTGCTCAATTATTTTTTATTAACTTTTTTTTTTCTTAAATGCCTGCAAAGCTATTGATTAAAACTAAAATATCAATATAGTTTATTGAACAGACTGGAAAACTGGGTGCATTAGCTTCATATGAGACTGTTTTTTTGTCACATGTCCTTTTATCAACATCTGCTTTTACAGTTTGCTCTTAAATGTCAAAGTAACTGCAGTACCTCCTCTTGCATCTTCCACCATAATTGTGGACTTTAGTGAAACATCCACGTCTGATTTCCACTTATGAGCTCAAAGTAAACTCGCATAAAGGTTAGATGCATCAAAGGCAGCGCATCGATACAGTAAATGCTTTGCTTTTTTGTTTGAAATGTAAGCTTGACGTAAGACAGCATTTACCAAAAAAAATAGAAAATAAAAAAATTCCTGTATGATTAAAGTTAAGGTTATTACTTTTCGGTCCCTTTCATCCCCATTTCAGTTACTTCCAGTTGCTCAGTGGAAGAAAAGTGCTCTCGAAATGAAAATGTCAGTTGATGAAATCCAATGAAAGATGTCTCAGTATACAGTAATGAGTTCTGGTCTGCCACTGAGAGTATCACCTGGTAGGCGCCGGAGCCCTGATGGTAATGGTCTTAAATGTGGACATCAGTAATGCTGATGAAATATCAAGGAAAATCACTCTCTGCCTCTCACTGTTTCATGAATACCACGGCTATCTTGTCTCTCCATAGGATACCGAGATTATCAACACGGCCATTCTGACCGGGCGCACCGTGGCCATTCCCGTCAAAATGGTCTCCATAGAGATGAACGGGGCGGTCACCGACGTCTCGGCCTTCGTGCAGTGCAAGTCCTCGAATGAAGACATTGTTAAGGTACGGTAAACCTCATTTGCTCTGTGTCTGGGAGATGATGCCAATTTAGGAAATGTAATCCCTTTACTCTGCCACAGCACCACCGTCAAAAGATCAGGAAAGCATAAAAACTTCATTTCGGGCTCCATATGTAGTCCTGATTTGATTTTTTTGTGCCTTCTGCCTGAGATAAAATCAATGCATGTTGATAAGACTCTGGGTATAAATCTGCAGAGAAACAGTAAAAGCTCCATTATTTGCTTTTTGAAGCACACCACACCTACTTGCTTGTCGCTCACTGAGCCCACCATCGCTTTCTTGTTCACTTTAGTGTGATGACTGCTGTAAAACGTAACACCAAAACGTCCCGGAATGCAGAACAATCAACGCTCAGGCTCATAAGGAATCCAAGCTGAGAGTGCAATATCAAGTCTCGTTTGTTGATTAAATAAATTAAATTGGGATCACAACAACTTGCAGAGCACATTAGAGGCTGTGATTACGCTGTTATTATTTTCTCCAGTCAATTACAATCATAATAGATTGCACTATAGGCAGATTGCATAATTGTATAGGCAGTAGAGGGAAGTGTCACAGTGTCGCTTTGCGCTGTTGATCATAATGAAATAGATGGTGAAAGTAGAGATGGGACCTTAGAGGAAGTAGATGGCAAATCGGATCTCATTTTAACGATATTGTACTAATAATGGTGACCTTTCCTTAAGCAATCCTCAATAGAAAAGCAACTGGATTTCTCTTGTCGGTTGTTCAAGACATGCCAAGAGGCTTCTTCAGTTCTTTCCTAAAATAGCAATATCTTAAAAATAGGCTACAAAGGCATTAAATAAGGTCAGAAGAAGGGGAAAATGTAAGCATGATGCAAACCTCTCGTTATCAAATATGTGCTCAGACTACAAGGGCTGATCAAAATGTTCTGGGACTGTTTGTGGTGCACAACAGAGCATACTATCAACAGCAAGATCTGTATTTTATGTGTTTTGTGACCACTGGCATTTGCAATTTCTCCATCAAAGCAAACATCACATTCTGTGTCAGTCAGCCGTTAGATGATCCAACCTTTATGTGGAGGATCATCACTGTTAATGAGAGGTGGATATGCAGCTTCCATTAAGAGAAGAAGCAACAGTTTTTATAATAGAAAGGTTCCAAAACCTAACACTTGTTTTTTTTCTTTTAACATTTATGTGGTTGAACAGCAGGAATTCAACCCCCAGAATCAGACGTTCCAGACAGATTTCTCATGTAATTGGTCACGATGTGGCGAATATTTTTATTATTTTTTTGGCCCAAGCCAAAACAATCATCACTCTCCAGCTGGCCGACTTGCTAGATTTGGTTCCATATGATTTGTTCTTGTTATAGCACCTTTCAAACAGGAGCTTTTGCGCCAAAGTGCTTTTAAGTAAAAAAAAAAGTTATAGTTTGTGATTACCCTAACATGTTTAGATTTCACGGTTAGGACCCTATAGGGTAATTTATGGTGCAATTCTACTGAAATGATTTACATATAAGGGAATAAAACATGATAAAAATGATATAAACATGATTTCACATGACTATAGTAAGGCTGAGAGTGTACAGTGTGATTAGGTATGGAGAATAACACAACTTATGTGATAATGTAACGAAGACTTTACGGTACAGAATTAAACTACCTGATATAAACATTAGGGTTAAGACACTACATCATTATTAATTATGGAGATTAGCCTAATTAATTTGCAGCTAAAGTTTTGGACCAATAAAATGGCAAAGGAGATTTGGCACACATTGTAGGGAATTACAGAAACACAGGGTACTGTACAAAGTCATTACTTCAGCAGGTTGGAGTAGAAATTTATATCGATTTTTGCATTTTATAGAGACAGTCTCTGAACTTTCTGATTGCACCCCAGACCTGTTGCTGACCCGAAACATACTTCATAAAGGAATCTAGCCAAATCAATTTATCTTTTCAAGTTTTCTTAATGTAAACTTGTACAAATTTAGCTAAATTGCAGTTAATTGAGTTTGAAATGTTTAATTTTTAAGTTCCGACCACTTTTGAACTTAAAAACATGAGTTCTTATGATCTTATGATCTGAAGCTGAGAATTCACTCAACTCATTAAATTAAGTTTAGGAGAAACAAAACCAGCATATAAAGAGACTTTATAGGATGCATTGTTGAAAAGTTAAAACTCACCAGAGATTCTTTTTTCTTTTTGTAGTGTGACCAAACAGATATGACTGAAACTTGCTGTGTGTCTTACATACATATTAAATTATGTCATGGCTGTTTCTTTTCGTAAAAAGAATTCCAAAGGTTAGTTCTGAATTCAGCCCCTACAAATTGTCTTTGTGCTGACTCAAATGTCAGAAAATGGATTCAACAGCTGTGGTTGTGAGTTCTCAATGTTAAACTCTACTGAAGTGGATTCAACTTAAGTTAATTTAGCTCAGCTAGTTTTACACTTTCACCACTCATAAGATGACTTTTGACTAATAAATAAACCAAAATACAGTTAACTTTTATTTTTAAGGCAGCAGGGGAACTGGTGTTTTTATAAGTTGAATGGACTTAAAATGATTTCCAGTGTAATAAAGCGACCTGAAAGTGTGCAACAACACAGCAGCCTCAGGTTATGAGGGACATGCTCTTTTGTGTGGATAAAGAGAAAGTAATCAGCCCCAAAATAGAGGATGTATTTCATTACATGCACATAAAGAAATTCTTAACAAACAAAACAAAAAAGGTAAATTACAATTGCAAGGTAAAAAAAAAACAACAACAAAAAAACACTCTCATCTCAATAAACCATTCATCTTTGTTCTTCCCACGCAAGACTTTCTGAAAGGCGTGTCGCACGCTTCCAAACAAATGCTTTGTCGTAACGTTTCTACCGCATTCGCTGGATGTTGGACGCAGCTGCTGGTTGCACAAAGGGTGACAATGGCGACATGATGAAAGGCGATGCTGATTGAACATTATTCCTGCCACCTCACACCCACTTTATCAGGAATTTGATGCCGCTTTGAACGAGCCAACAGCCAAGTATTTTTTTGAACAAACACCTCCAGCCGGTGGCAACATGTCTGAAAGTGTCTCGCCCTGCCTGTTACATCACCTACAACCGAACTCTCTGGATAGATTTAACCTGGGAGTCTGACAACATGCCTCTTCAACCAGCGTCCATTTCATCACATTTCCGCTGCTCTTTATTATTCAGAGGTTGTTTGGCTAATGGAACACCTGCACACGAGCACGTTGACAGGAACAGCCGTCGGTGGGCAGGAGGTCGCTGCGTTATCAGCGTGTCGAGCTTATTATTTTCTGACTGAAATCTTTAAAATTTGACCACATTCATTTCCTCTGTGTCAGGTATACTGAAACCATTCCCCTCCAGAAAGCCTTTTTTTTGGGTTCATTGAATAGTAAAACTCATCATTTGAAGCCAGACTAATGAAATCCTCTCAGCTCCTGAAGGTCAAGTGAGGCAGATTTGATTGCAGATTTTACACACTGAGGCCATGAAGCCACGAAGCCGAGTCAGACGGCGGATTTTATCATATCAGGGCAAGTCTGGCTGGTATCTGTTCCCTCTGAGAGACCTGTATCTGTCCAATATATTTTCACTCTGATACACTGGACCAACCCTAATGTCCATGTTATCTTGTACACAAATTAGCTCCAATTAATAACTCGGATACTTGAGGGAGAACAAATTGAATTATGAATTAAACTCACAGCAGAGAGTTCAGATCAATGAGTTTCCAGTAGAGGCTTGTTTGTTGAAGGTAGGTGTATTGTATTGTACTGTCAATAGTCAGGAACAGGTGTTGCACTGGGATGGCTGGCCTCAGCACGTCATTTATCATTTTTCATTATCCATTAAAGACAAGGCGCTGGGCCATGTGATATCGAGTGGGTCTGCTTCACTGGTCCTGCCATTGAACATTCGAGTGCTAATTTAAAATGAGCCCTTCAAGCTCAGAAAATACACGAGTCATGGCAGTCCATTAAAAAAAAAAAAAAGACCCCCAGAACGCAGAAATAAAAAAAATCAGGAATTCAAGTGAGGCTGACAAAAGGTCTAACAGTGCAGAGCTTTGTTGTTGTTGTTTTTAATCCCCCATGCATTGCTCTCATGTCAGAAGTAATGCCGATCTATTTTAATCAGATGTTCTGCTTTTGACTTGCTTTCTTTTTTCTTTTTGAGAACGCTGCAGATGGATGCAAAGTACATACGGCACAAAGCTCTCCTTGTCACATCTCGTGCTTTAAGCCAAAATTATTTTAACGGCTTTTTCTCTGAATCAAACTTTATTTTCAGCCCAGCGCTCTCATTTGGATACTTGCCAACCCACAGGCTGTTGTATTGTTTTTATTTTTTATTTTTTTTCCACAACTTTGAGGGTAAAAATAGGTGAGAGGCTGTCTTTTTTTTTTTTTTTTTCTTCGTCGACACTTTTCTTTTATTTCTTTAGTTCTTTTTTCTTTGGAAATAACTAAGCTGCAGTGTGCATCAGAAGCCTATAGCAGATAAGCCGAGCCTGTGTGTGTGCACAGTTGCACCTGTGTGTGTGCAAGCGCAGGAATAATTATGAAGGCACCCTCGCTGTACAAGGTGGGAAAGAACAGGAAAAAAAAAAAAGGACGAGAGGGTGTTTTGGGGGAACTTGCTGGCCAGTGCAGACAACAGAGGCCGACCCCCACCCACTGATCATCCTCTCCCGTGGCGCCGTGACTCATGTAACCCCAGTGAAGCCGGAGATAAGGCCTTGTGTCTGCACATCGCATCTCATGCCCGTGGTCATCTTGCACTCATACTGTACCTCTTTCCGCCATGCCTTACTCCCATATTAGTGTGACACATTTACCTTTAGTGCAAGTCCAAATTTAGCATCAAGGAGACGAAGCGAATAACATCAGAGGCTGCTGCTTTTTTTTTTTTCCTGTGTCCTTAAACATTCCTTGAGCTCAGGTTGGAATTAGTTTTAATCACATTTTGGTGCAGCCATTAAGAAGCTGTTGTTTTTCTTGTTTGGGGTTAAGCCTCTTAGTTCCCATTAAGCCTAATCGTAATGAGATCTTAAAATAATGTTTTGGACAAAAGTGGTGCATCCAACTTGGTGGCAACATTTTGGGGAATATCCCTTTACTGTTTCAGTATGACACTGGGCCTGTGTTCAAAGTCGGGTCTATAAAGAAACGTTTATCCCAGTTTGATGGGGGGAAAATTGACTGACCTGCAGAGTCCTGACCTCAACCGCACGCAACACCTCTGGGATGAAGTGGAGCGCAGACTGCGAGCCAGGCTTTACCAGTGGTCGACCTCGCGAATGCTCTTTTGGCTGAATAGGAGCAAATGCCTACAGACAGGTTCCAACCTCTCGTGGAAAGTCTTGAAACAGAAGAACGGAGGTTGTCGCAGTAGCAGATCGTGCATGGCTTTGGAAGCACATGTCCAATAACTTTGTAGTTGTGTGATGTTAATGTGTCCATGTACCTTAGGACTGTGTTTTTGGTTTTAGTTGGACAGATTTAGAGATAAACTTTCAAATATAATTGAACGGGATTGTCAATGTTGTAAGCACCACAAACCAAGTTTTGTTCACCTCTGAAGAATCAAGGTACAAGAAAATATTCAGAGATGAATTTTATATGTCAAAACCAAACTACCTGGATGACTAGGTGACAGTAGAGGTGAGTTTATATATACAGTATATACTGTAACCCTCTGAACCTCAAAACCTGCCAGCAGTGTTTAAAACCATGCTGTTTAAAAGCTGACAGAATTACACCATTGATTAGAGCTGGAAACTCTAAAAACATTAAGAATTCTCAGATTTTTACTATAACTAACCTTAAAATTATGATATTTCATGATTTCATGAAAATCTGTTTAATCTGCAGATCTCTTTTTAAAAAAATAACAGCCAAAAAACAAACCTTTGTACTAACAAAGATGCTATCAAGAAACAAACCAAAAAAATTAATGACTGACTCACAGTTATACAAAAAAAATTCAATGATTTTTTAGGCTGAACTCGATTGAGTTGTGTGTCAAGGAAGTGATAGAAGAAAAGTATGGAAGCCAATTAAAAATGTAAGCAGTAAAATATCTGTTTTAACGTATATCAATAGTATTTTTTTTTTTTTTACAATATTGGTAAACTTGGAAAAAAATGTTGTAAATGTCAATTCAGTTTTGTTTTTGTTTTTTTGTTTTTTAACATTTTTTTAAAGTAATAAACTAATTTCTTTTCTTTTTTACGGTTTATGGCATAATACCTTTGTCATACTGCACAGAAAGTGTTTTTGAGTTCTTTCCCCTTCTTGCCATTGCTGTACTGTTTCCATAGAGGTGCAGGACTTTATATTGTGGTGAAGAATAAGCCCACAGTGAGTAGAAATGTGGCAGGAGCAAAAAATGTCCATAATCTGGTTGGGGTTCAGACGGTTAAGTGAAGAACTTGCTTACACTGATCACTTCTGCTGCATGAAATGCATGAAAAGATGATAATTTTTTAAAAATTATGTCCAAACAAAAAGTTCCAGCTCTCCAGAACAACAGATCATTTCCACACAACATCATTAATCCAACAACGGGCTAATGGGGGGCTGGCTCATTTAGCTAATAGAGCTAAATGAACTCATTGGTTGCACTGCTCTTGAAGCCAGCAAACATCCATCACATAAAGAGAAACTTCATAACAGCTACAAGACACAATCCCAGTAATGCTAACCATATGTCAGCTTTCATTCAGCGCTGATTTGATACATACGTTATCCCTAAATGGAGCCTCCATTTGGCCGAGTGTCATGGCAATTAATTTAGTGAAAATTTCAATTTGGGAAAATAAAATCCGAGCCGGTTGTGGTTTCTGTTTGGCAGCACATGGCACGCAGCATGAATATGTGAACGCCGTCACAACATCTCCATTTTTCATCTGCATCATGTTGCTCTTTGTTATCTTTGACATGAAAACGCTGGTGAGAAAATCACTTCCCGTCGTCAGTTTCTTGAACTTGAAGTGTGTGAGCATAAAATGATCTGCAGATGCAACACAGGAGCAGAGGGGGCAGAAATCACCTGGTTTATTTTAGCTTTTTAATTTCTGACTACTTGATAATAATGTAAATCCTGCCTGCATTTGGTTGAATTCATTTCTTTCTTTCTTTTTCTGAAGACCTGTTTGTGCTTTGTGGTGGCCAGGTGGCTTGTACATTAGCTACACATAACACGTGACCATGGCAACCTTCTGTGCCGGCTAATCAGAGCCAAATATACACTTTGCTGTCAGAGCATCTCACAGTGACCATCAGAGAAAAGTGAGACTGCTGTTTCACTGTAATTACACGATCTTGCTCACGCCAATTCCCTGTTGATTTTTCAGCTTATTTAATTCGGATTAATGAATTATTAATGAAATCCTGCATTAGGAAATTCAGCACCAGTGTGTAACATCTTATATTGTCACCTCTATCTTTGTGTTATTATCCACCACTACGTGTCTTTAAAAAAGCCTAAATCTGTCTTGATAAATCTACATCAGTCAGCCTTGGTCATTGGCGGGCCTTTCACTCAATACTACTGAGCCTGTGAATGTTTGTGAGTGTTGTCTGGAGTTTTGAAGCAGCTTTGACAAATCTGACCTAGTAACTGCGGTGATGATGAGCTCGGGATTGAAATATTTTACTGCAAGCGTCACAAAATGGAGCTGGGAATTAGGTGGGGACAGGCATTATGGGAAGTTCAGAAGCTAAACAGAACCTGAAAAATTAAGCCAACATGCAAGTGCCAAAAACTGCAGTTCTTCGAATGGCCACTTGAGGCTGCTCCAAAAGTCAATCAGTCCCCATAGAACTCCACGTTCAAATGTCCAACTTTACAGCAGAAATAAATGTTTACAGCCTGGTACAGAAGAAGGTTTTGGTCTTTACAGCTAACTTCCCTATTCATGACAACTGCGCAGAGGGTGAATCTTTATAGAACTCATCTGTTTAGGTTTTATTAAGGCATAAAATTATGCCTAATTAAGGGTGTGGCTGCTGAAGGTGACAGTTGTGCAGTGTCATGGGACAGTTCATGACCTAGGGATATAGTATGGCCAACCTCAGGGTCCTCCTTGTTGCTCATTTTTGAATTAGCCGAGATTTAAGAGGAGTCAGGCTTTACCAAGATGGCGACGGCTAGAGACTGAGTTTTAACACCCTTTCTTCAATAAACCTATGGGCTCATCCATCTGTAAATGCAGTGACCGTTAAGAGTCCAGTGTTCTCGATTTTGAACCATAACAATGACTAAAAGTCCAGAAATCACAGGACTCGGCTTCATTCTTTTCAACCGCTGCTTTTTAATCTCTTTTGTAATTCAGCCGGCTTTGTGGAAGTCCAGAGCTAAAGTACCTCTTTATAGGGTCATGTGTAAATAATGAGCCAATGATGTAATGGCAGTAAATCTGTGTTGGCAGCGTGACTGCTCAAAACGCAATAAAATTATGGCTCAAGTTCCATATTGGATTATGTGAACAAATGCGTTTAACTGCTATCAATGCAGAATGTGGATGAACAGAGGACTCGGCAACATTAGCAACGCCGTGTGAACGGTCACATCGTAATAAAACGGCATTAAAGCAGCGCTCGCTTGAAGGACGGAAGCTGCTGCCTTCGCTGGAAACCGTTTGGGAAATTAATTCAGTTAATGTTATGGAATAAATGTGTGAAAAGGTCCTTAGGTGTCTTCACCTTTATTAACCCAGCCGGTCTCTCATTCTGCATCCTGTGACCAGCGCGCGACCGAATGCAAGCAGCACTCGCACTTGTCCTGATGATCCGTCTCCACCCAGGCAATCTGCTGGCACCATGGAAGATGCCACAGCGCATTAGCAGCAGTGTGACGGCATGTGGCGCCTCAGTGTGTGAAAGCCCTCCTCAGCAAGCCCCCACAGGGCCACTGATACCCAGAGTTGCTAACAGCTTTTGACTTGCAATTAGCCAGCCAAGTTTATCAGCGGCAATAGCTGCAGGAGCTGAAGTGGCACTGCAGCAAGGGCACATTTTCACTCGTGTGTGTGTGTGTGTGTGTGCGCATACATATATGTGTGTGGCTTAAGGGTCGAGGGGAGTACATGTCAGGCAGATGTTCTCAACTCTACGCACAGCAAGTCATGCTGTGATTAATCAAAGGTGGCTGGGGTCATTGTGTCGAGTTACTTCTTTTTCTTCCTTTTGTTGCTCGGTTCATACGTGCTAGCAGACAGAGCTCGGATTCTGTGCTAGCCCTTAAGGTCAGACCTCCACAAAATTGCATTAACCGAACCAGAGGGAAAGACTGTCATTTTAAGAAGGCCTTTCCGCCGCCCGCCCCGCCTTCCCTCCCCCCACTCCGGCCCTGTCTGCATGTGGGGAATTATATTACCCAGACCTCCTCCCAGTTATGATGAATCCCCAGCCCTGAGAAGACTGGCCAGCCCGACCTCCATTTGCGGGAGATTAGATCCTCTGATTACAATGCCAGCTACCTCCCAACACTAGATAAATCTTCGACGGAGAGCCCAAAAGCAAAGCCCTCCAGATCCATTGCAGTTAATAATTTAGTGTTCGAAGGGGACAAGTATTTATGATAATTCAAATGGAGCTGGAGAAATTTGACTGGACGGAAAAGCTAAAGAATGGTTTTGAGTTAAAAATGGCATTTGCCTGAGACTTAAATTTAGAAATGTCCATATATTGAGTTCATGCTTCGTGTCATCGCCGAATGATATCGCGTTACGTCTCATGAAAGGTGACACGTGTGAATGTGTTTATTTATGTGCCAAAGGTGTTGTGAGCTAAACTTCACACGGGACGTCACATTGCTGTCATATTAGATGAATTACGTGTTTGCCTAAAAGCTTTTCTTGGCGTATTGTGTGTCGGTATAATTGAACATAGATCATTATGATGTGAATGGACAAGAGAGGTGGTGGAGGTCGGGACGCCATTTGAATCCCTAATTTGAGAATGCTTAACAAACACTTACTTAGAAGCAATAATTTGACTGCATAAAATATGCAAATTAGAGAAGAGCCCAGAGCCAGATAGCATTTTGTTTACAGCAGTTCGTCTCAGCGCTGTGCTATCGAGGCTTTTTACTTCTGTGTTTTAAATAAACTGCAGCTCCTATCCAGGCTTGACAGGTTTAGTGTGCACAATACAGTAAATGTAAATTGACTTGAAAAACATGCATTGAAAAAGTACAGAACTTGCATTTTTTCCATATAAATTAGCTCCTGCCCAGCATTTAGAAAGTGACTGCTGAGCTTGTGAACGCCATAAAAATATTTCATCTATCTTTATTGTGTTCGGTTGATGATAAAGATCTGAGAGAGATATGTGTGTTGTTTTTTTTTGTTTGTTTGTTCTTGTTGCTAATTTTGTGTGAAGCTAAGATGAAAATATAGGCATTCAAATCCGTAGGCGTATATTTGCTCTGCTGAAAGCATCAACCTTGAAGTGCTTTGGTGTGAATTGTGGCAGTGACAGCTGCATCCATACTGAGCTGTATATCATCACATATCACTTAGATCCTCTGCCGCCGACGTGACCATTACCATATAGATGGTCTCTGACTTCTGACCGTGATCTGTCCTAGGTGTCCATGAATTGCGACTACGTCTTCGTGAATGGGAAGGAGACGCGAGGCTCCATGAACGCCAGGGTCATCTTCAGCTACGAGCATCTGAGCGCACCGCTGGAGCTGACTGTCTGGGTGCCCAAACTTCCCCTGCAGGTGGAACTTTCTGACAACAATCTCAGCTTCATCAAAGGCTGGAGGGTTCCCATCCTGCCCGACCGAAGGTGAGGCTCAAGTTGTACGTGGTGCCATGTTACGGAGAAATTGCACAGTGTGCGAATCATATCATGGCTTTGGGAGGGAGCTCAATGTATTCATTTTACTTTTTTTCCACTTTTTTGTGCTAAGAAAGAACAAATATAACTTTTGTAAAGCATTATTTAGCCTTTATTTATCATTCACCCCTCAATTAATCCTCACATTTTTACTCACTATGGGCTCATTTTTGTACATTTATGGCTAGAAGTCAAGAGAACTAACAAAGTTATAATACCATAAATCATGAAGACAAAATGAAATACGAATGTGCAACATTTTCCATTTTACCAGTCATTACTGATTTTGTTTTTAAGGTGGTGCTTCTTTATAGTATGAATATTTTACTACGTACATATTTAATTTATGTCCATACTAGTCTCGTATTTGCACTGCCTGCTGTTCAGTCCAGTTCAAGTGAAAAAGTCCCACATTTTTACATGAATGTTAGTTGAAGCTTTATGGTTGCACAAAGGCACTAATTTTTTTATTTTTTTTACAGGATGGGGTTAGAGGAAACTTTCTTAAGCATATATGTAGAATAAAATGATTTTAGTTAAATATCGCAATTTTAAGATGAGAGCTGCAAGGTGACTCGGTGGTTCGCACCATCACCTCGCAGCAAGAAGGTTGCTAGTTTGCGTCCCGGTGAGGACACCCAGGATCTTTCTGCGCAGAGTTTGCATGTTCTCCCCGTGCAGCGTGGGTTCTATCTGGGTTCTCCGGCTTCCTCCCACAGTCCAAAAACATGTTGAGGTTAATTCTAAATTGTCTGTAGGTGTGAATGTGAGTGTGCTTGGTTGTCGGTCTCTAAGTGTGGCTCTGCAATAGACAATAGCCCTAAGTCAGCTGGGATAGGCTCCGGCCCCCTCGTGACCCTAGTGAGGATTAAGCAGTGTATAGATAATGGATGATTTTAAGATGAATAATTTGAGGATATTCAGGAAGTTGAAACCAGATGATTCTTTTTGTTTTTACAGTTTCTGACTCTGATAAGTGGTGTAACTTTGGCAAAGACAAAATGCCTTTCACAACTGCAGGCGGCTTACGGAGTCCAGAGGGTTAATATGAACATAGATCATAAGAACAAGCAAGCTGATTTACAAAAAGAAAAAGAAATAGCGGCTGCTGCCTGCCTTCAGATTGTGTCAGGTGTTTTATTGTGGTTTGAATCATGTTTTTTTTTTTTCTGATCTTTGAGTCAAAATGAGCGAACCGCCGTCATGCATGAGTCACACATCAATAACAGGCTCGTTTTACACACGAGCCGCGATGATGAAGACGCAGAAAAACAGACATTTATTGTAAAAATATCAAACTGTCAATATTTGCAAAGTCTAGACAGAGAAATTACAGTTTCATGTAATGTGGTTCTTATTTGTGTAGCAGTAATAATAGAAGTCATTGCATTCACTACTGAGAAGTGTGGGCATGGCAACAACACAAGCAGAAAAATGAGGAAAGAAATAGATGATTACAAAGGTTAGAACTGTAAAATTAATAACCAAAATGTTCATCATAGTTTAAAGACTATATCTACTATAATAGCCATTGTTGTGGGCACACAGTTTTAGTGCTCGCCTCCCTTTTTTCAAAATAAGATGTCTCGAACCTATTTGAGTTGCTTACAACCTGTCTAATGGGCTGGTTTGTTATGTTTTTGGTCATGCTGGATCTCATTGCAGCAATTTGACAGTGTTCCCTCAAATGTAAAGTTTTTTTCTTCATGGTAGAAAACTCTGAAGAACTGTATGTTGCATTTAATAATGCGATTTCGAGGGAGAACGCTAAAAACGCTCTATTTTATTTTTCTTATCTAAACCCTGTGGTAGAAGGAACGGAGCCAGAAAGCATTCGATGCAGTACAACATATTTTAGTATGCCTTATTTTTGTACATGATTACCAGAGGACTCATTATCCAAAGTGCATGGAACCCTGCAGCCTAACACATTAGAAACTTTAAAAAAAAAAAGAAAACAAACCAGCTCGGTCTCTTTTCTGTTATCCAGGATTTTATGGGTAGTTGCTTGTTTTGGTCCAATTAGATGCTCTTGCTCAGGTACACAGCAGAAATGCACCCTGCAAAATGAAGCTCTCAAGTGCAAATTGATCCACAAGGTTGCTTCGTATGTGTCGTACCCATGTGAACCCATCTCGTACAAGACACAGACTTAATTTGACTTTGCATTAAGTGCACGGAAAGCTTTTGGGAATTAATATTATAATGGTGTTGTTGGATGAACAAAAAAGTAATTTGGGGTGTTAGTCAAGACCCAGAATGATGCTGCTACGCTGGTGATGCAGTAGTCCAACTGTGTTTTCCACATAACTGTGACTATAGTATTGTGACACCACTCTTCTTATTGTGTTCTGTTTATATCCTTGCCATTGTGAGGAGTCAAGGCCAATTGTGTGGCCTTGGTGTCAGTATTATAGGAGCTTTTGTCAATACACAGAATCCGGCAGGCAGTAAAACAGGGAATGAGCTGTTGCCTAGAAGCCTTAAAAATATATAGCATCTTCAGATGTGGGGAGGGGGAAAAAATGGCACCAGTGGGAGATTAAGGTTGTTGGAGTCGGGGACCCCAATGAAGAATGTGGTCTGAGGTTACGGAAACTAGGCTCATTAAAATATCCGCGCATTCCTGTCATGCGTGGAGCCGTAACAAACAGGCCCACAACCCCACAACAAATGTTTAATAGGAGCATTAACACTCTCACGGGTGGCTGCTGTCGTCGCCGCTGGAGTACATCACCATAGACCAATTCCATTTCTACCCAACCTGAATACAAATGGCGTGTTTACGGAGTTGTTTGAAGAATGAAGGTATTTTAAATGACCTAGAGTGCTTGGAAAACATCTTGCATAGCCTCATTCTTCAAAGATCCCCAATGGGCCATAATGGGCCATAGATGGTATATTATTTTGACATGCAAAATGTGTCTTAAATGCCCACTTAAGCACCATTCATTCATTTATTTGCAGAAGCCGCAGCCTATTAAAATAGAATCCTGCAGATGAAGAGTCCTACTGTATGTGTTTTGAGCAGGGAAACTTTTTGTTTGGAAGAGTGTTGGATGTTTGTCCAGTCTCTCTGGATTTTTCCATAGTTATTCCAAATATCAATAGTTGGTTCAAGCAAATTGCTCCTGGTTTTAAAGTTTGTTTCTTTAAAGCATGTATCCAGCCCATTTTCCATGCATATAACCTCCCCTCTGCCTTCATGAAAACAGTAATCAAAGACCCCTCGTGAGCCATTTTCGGTGGCTGTGATTGCCACACCGCTAGGCCGAAAGGAATTCATTTCGCTGCAGGTGAAGCGTTTCTTTCACGCATGCTGTCATTTGGATTTACTGAGAGTATGTAATATTCTTTACTTTTCCCTGTAGTTCTTTGCCGCATCAGGAAACTGCAGACAAAGGCGGCTCCTCTCATTCCTGATGGCACCACATACAGACTATTGAAGCTGCTGATGCCGACTAGAACGGCCCTCCCGCAGGAGTTTATGTGTTTTCGGTGAAATTTCTGTTGGTGTTGTTGGACACATCTTTTGATTTATGCAGCGTAGCATGTTTTGTTTTTGTGTTGCCTGATGCATAGCTGGAACTGTATCCCAGCAGGCAGGCAGGCAGACACAAACTTGATGCTTAAATCTGAAATATGCTGTGTTTTTGCACCGAAAAGTAGTTAAGAGTGTAATTTTAGTTGCTGGTTTAGTTACCATAGCACCCAGAGGGGTTGGTTGAGGTCACCTAGCTTCAACTGATAGCTTTAGTATCAGAAAAAAAAAAAAACTTTTCATTTCATGGTAAACAGAATTCCTGCTTATGTTTGCATTCCCAGCCTGATGGATTCAGCTGCATATGTTTAGTATTGAAAACAGCCTACATCTCATCTCATTTCATGGCTAATGTACTTAAAAGCGTTGATGATGACTCTATCACCACACATTTAGCACATTACAAATTCACATGCAGGCACAAGGGATTTTCATATAATTCTCAGTTAAATGCAAATTTCATCTTTTTTTTTTGTTTGTTTTTTTTTTAATGTCGACGATGCATTGAAGCTCAGCGTCCACCTACTCGCTCATCCTGGAGCTTTCAACTGCGGCACAGTTGGGTTCACTGGGTTTGGGAAGTATAGATGTTTCAGTGAATCCGAGCGCCTCTAGGACTTCTCATCAACGCTGATTTAAAAGTAGAACTTGACACGTCATTCGTGACCTTGGAGATGGAGTTTCACATTCTGGCACATGTGGGTTTTGTCAGGAAGAAACATTTCACATCTAATGGTGGCCTCGGGGTTTTAAGATGCTGACCATGTAATCACGACTTCTCCAGTATGAGTTGCCTCCTAACTAAGAAAGACTGAAATAGCTTCCCGAAATGGACATATTTCTTGTGAGAAGCATAATAATCCAGATATAGAGCACCTGTGAAAACATGAATTACTCAGGTTTATTTTATGTTAATCTTATTTACTAATGAATTCTAAATTAATGACTGCACTGCAAAAAAAAAAAATAAAAAAACAGAAAAGAAAATAAATTAATGCATGTATGTGTAAATGCACAAAAATATATTGTAAATAAATAAAAAGAAATATTTCGGGCCCCCCTATAGCTCACCTAGTAGAGCGGGCGGCCCATGAACAGGGGCTGTAGCTCCCTGATGCAGCGGTTGTGAGTTCGAATCCCGCTCACGACCCTTTGCTGCAGGTCTGTCCCCATTCTTCTCCCCCCTTTCCTGTCTCCCTCTACTGCACTAAATAAAGGCAAAAGCAAAAAAAAAAAGAAATATTTCATTATAATTTTCCTGAATTAAAGTTTTAGAATTTAAGCATTTTCTAGCCATAGTTTTTACATTGGCCTTTTCAACATTAATATAATATATATTATATTTACACGTGTGAAATATATATACTACATAATGAATATGTAAAATTTAATGTTTTATATATAATACATAGATTCTTACACATTCATTCATTTGTTGTGAATTTGGGCGGCTGTGGCTCAGGTGGTAGAGCGGGTTGTCCTCTAATAGCAAGGTTGGCGGTTCGATCCCCTGCCCCTTCACAGTCGAAGTATCCTTGGGCAAGACACTGAACCCGAAGTTGCTCCCAATGGCAGGCAGCACCTTGCATGGCAGCTCTGTCGCCATTGGTGTATGAATGTGTGTGTGAATGGGTGAATGAGAAAACATTGTAAAGCGCTTTGAGTGCCGCAAAGGTAGAAAAGCGCTATATAAGTGCAGACCATTTACCATTTGTGAGAGCTTCTGTAAATATATAAAATATGTCTCATTAAGAAAGACATCTATGTGAATTTCCAGAACCAATATTCCTTTTTCTAATTGTTACTGATTATACTTATTGAATTTTAGACAAATATATTTACGGTATTAAATATCATCATTATATACAAAATAATAGGACTGAATTTTGAAATTTAAAAAACATTTGTGAATGTATTTTAAGTTTTTTATCTCAAAAGATTCATTTTATTATTATTATTATTATTATATTATTATTATTGTTGTTGTTGTTATTTTATAGTTAGTCACAGTTAAGTCTCGGTCTTAAACGTTCTCTTATATTGTTGTTATATAGTACATGTAAAAAAAATAAAGACATAATGTAATCATCTCATGAATATCTGGAATTTTAAAGTTTTCCTTTTATTTTAATGGTTAATAAAGAGCATTTACATGTTTAAAGTATAAGACTTAATATAATATATATTTGATAGATTACAATAAATTTATGAAATTTCCGTTTCTTTAAAAAAATGGTTCTTTTAAAGTTATAGTGTTTAATTGTATGTGACATTGTACATGTAACTTTATTCATGTTTATTGTTCTAATAATATTGATATTTACATGTATTTCAAAAATACTGAAAAAATAAGGAAAATGAAAGGTCAAATATTGTAAAATGACCAACTCTTTGTCAGCTAACTCTCACTAAACTTGATGGACATCTATTTTTTGACCCGAAGTTTAGGACTCGGGATCCAGGCCTAAACTTGAGTGTGGAGACTTTGAAACATCTTTGTGACTTGCAAAACAACAACCTGGACATCAGCCACGAACTCAGCAAGGCAGAGCCAAAAACTGTCCACAAGACTGGCATCGTGTCCGATGCCAAGATACCGGGGAGGAGGGAGGGTCGGACAAGGCAACGAGGTTTACAAGTGATCATCTTATTTTTGAGTAATGCCAACACCAACAATAGCACTGGCACGAAGCGGCGGCTTGTATTTGTCTTGACCTTGGTCTGGTTTGTTTGCAGTCATTATGAAGCGCTGCGATAATGAATGAGATGATGTTTACAAAAGGCCTCACAAAGCAGAGTAAATAACACCTGAAAGTTAGATGGAAAATAAGATCTCTCACACATTGTAACACAGCTCATTAGTCATTTCCAACACACTCCAGTGAAACCAAATCACGATGATTATCTATATTATCAGCCGGAATTATTGTCTTTTCGCTAACTCCTCTCTTATTTACCTCCTTCTCTCACAAATGCTCTCCTTCTCCACAACCTCTAACCCCCTGCACTCCTTAACTCTTATTTTCCTTTGTGCCGCAGTCTTTTCGTCCTACATTCCTTCAGTTCTGCAAAGTGACACATTCTGGACCTCCGTACACAGCAAGGTCTCTTTGGCCTGCAGTGGGGCCTTTGCTACAGTGCAGCAGAATTGCTCACTGGCTGCATTATCCAGTAACATGCTCTAAAAAAGGAAAGGAAGTGTAATCGGGCAGGCAGGCCGTGTGCACTGAAGCTTCAGCTTGTACGCTTGTATCAGAGACTCTAATAAGAACAGACAATATTCTTCTTGAGGAGAAAAAATATCAACCTTATTTTCAGGTACAGACTCAGGAAGGTAAACTTTCACTGACCTGAGCCAAGAGTTGTGAAACTCCTTGACAGTCTTATTGTCTCTTTGGGTTTTCTCTGCCTTTAACTGAATGCGTAAGCGAGTGTGCGGTCTAAGTGTCTGCTGTGGAGTTAACTCGCCCTCCTTCTAAGTACAACAGCGACTGCTTGTCCTGAAGCTGTCAGTGCCAAGGCCAGCTTACAGTCAGAGCAGAAAGAGTCGGTCAACTCGTAGAGAAGACTCCATAGGTTCCATTTTCACAGTTTAGTGTTTTCTTGCATCAACTTTTTAAAGTAACAGACAACATCCAGTAGTTGCTATTGATTAGGGCTCCTTTTTTCAGTTTTACCTTTTAAAGGTTCTCCAGTCATTTAGATTTGCTCCTTTTTAGAGAACAGCAGCTGAGATATTCTGACTTTTAATACCTGGTATGAATCAAACTTCCATAGCGCACCCGGTCGTATTCTCTTGTTAGACCTCACCTCTATTTAAACCTTCAGCTTGTAACACAGGTTCTCTGTTATACATTCTTACTCTCAAAGCCTAACCTCGGATAACCCTGACAACATCTTCAGGGTTTTTTCTGATACTTATCAAAGAGCCACAGGTATTACATAAGTGTTTTCACAGGGGAGCAGTGCTCCTCGAGATGAGTAAACCTTGTGTAAAATGGATGGAATTACCCTTCGAATTTTCCTGAATTATTTGCAGAACAAAGTGGTTCAAGGGTAGATTTTCTGCTGCATAATAAATACTTATATTCTTCTTCTGCTCCTTTATTCTTCTTCTTCTTTAAACAAAATCAAAATGCATCAGAAATTACAGTCTCCCCCAGAATTATAAGCAGTGTGATCAACTTCCCTAATGGTGTTTTTGCAGCCACGGTCTGAGTTTTAAATAATCATGCTGCAACTTTTAAAAAGTCAACAAACTCATACAAGGAGAAACAGCTTTTGAATGAAACGATCATCAGTTTATTGGACACACATATGCATATTGTGCATATGGACACAATAACACATGTGTGTTAAGTCAGATATTATCTTCCCTACTAAGTGTGTATTTTCAGATTTGTTTGTGTGATTCAGGATCTTGGCATTTGTTTTCCAAATGTTTTTTTTGTTTGTTTTTTGTAGCACCACAGTCTGAATTATGAACTTTATTAAACACTTTAATGCTGCAAATGTGCAACTTTCAGAGTTTTGTTAACTCACATGCAAAGAAGGTGTCAACCCTGCAGCAGCCTACATATGTGAATGTGTAGAATTATAATCTCAATCCCAATTTGTGTATTAAGATGTGAGACAAAATCAGTGTCCAGTATTATTGGAACTACAAATGGCCAAATCACTGCTTTGAAACCAGATAAAACTGCAGCCCATAATAACCATCATAGACTGCTCAAAAGACACAGTTTCTTATTTTTTACTGCATTTAAACCAACAAAAAATATCATTATTATTACAGACAGTTGTTGTTATTTATAAGAATAAATGTGTATATTAAGGATAAAAATGGGTTTTCTTAAACTGATTTAGAGATAATATCTAGGAATATAAAGGGGAAAAGTGTTAATTTGCGAAAACTGTACCTAATGTGATTTTCCTGTATTTAAATCAGCTAAAACAAAAACATTATTTAACACATATTTGCCATTATTTTCCTGTTTTTACAGTTTCTGAACATAATATTTTTAATGTTTCATGTCATTATTTTCTGACTGCCAGATTTTCACTGTGATATATATATTTTACATTGTAATGTAATCAGACGTCTATTCTCAATCTTTGCAGCTTTTACTTGTAAAGTTCCTTTCTATTGAATGCATAGTGACCCCTCCACATTAACTGCAAAAACATTTTATGCTTTCATTTATTTCAAAGCAACCAATTCATCCAACTATCACTGCAAAGGTGATAAATCCAGTGATTCAAGGTTAACTAGCAGAAAAAAGGTTCATGAAGTGACATTAATGTTGCTTCCATTTACAGAAAAGACAGATAGATCCCTCATTCATCCTCTTGGGGAAATTCAATGAACAAGCTTATGCAGGAAGCTCCGAATACCCGAGAGAGTCTGAATGGAGGCCCTTTGGTTTTTAAACATAATGCAACCTGCCAGTACAGAGTTCTAGGCGGCGGAGTGTCGAGGTACTGCTGGAAATGATGAGGTGTGTAGAGGTGGAGCGCTAGGATGAATTAATAATGGAGCCCAGTAGGTGGGACGGGTCTAAAGGCACATGTAACAATGCATTGTGTTGTTCAAGGAGTCTGTTGGAAGCATTTATGAGACCTCAGGACAGAAGCGCTTAGCCTAATAATCAAACCTGCTCCTCGACTTAATGGGTGGGATGTATACTTTGTCGGTGGCTGACAGCCGGCTGCCTCTCCTGAATCCCAAGTCATCCAGATAGTTAAGTCAAAGCAAAGATTAAGCAGAGAGCTTTTTAAGGAGGAACTGGCAGATTGTCAAGCCTTCGAAGGGAAGTTGGGTAACCCATACATCTTGCTGTAGAGCAGATTGCACTCAGTGGGGGATGCACCTGGCATGTTTAACCTCACTGCCCAGGGCTCCTGTGAAATAAGAAGGGCATCCGTCCAAAACTCTGCTTTGTGGTGCTTATCATTCCTTCCCTGCTGGCTCGGAGGACTTTTTCCTCATCGCCACTGCATCAGAACAGATAATGTGATGGATTTGTGTGGAGTGGTGCCGAGTTTCTCATCAGCGTTATGATGTCAAATTATAAAGTGAGTAGAGACCCTTAAGAACAGAAGGAACAAATTGAGACACAGCATCGTGACACAGTGCTGAGCATAATTCAGCAGCAGATGCTCGGTTTTAAAGAAGTTATGATTGGTGATTGGTATTGAGCTTCGCTTCTCAAACGCTGCCACCTCAATTGCCTTTTTTTTGCGGGAAATTTCACAGCCACCTAAAATTGGCACCCACAGTCTTCACGAGTGGCTAAGGATAGAACTCCGTCTGTGTCTGCTGCATCCTCGACACCAGATAGAGCAGCGTTTTCATGGATTTTCATTTTCTAAAATTACATGTCCCCTTTTCTCCCCGTCCAAGGAGCACCAGGGACAGTGATGCAGACGACGAGGACGACGAGCGGCGGGTGAGTCGAGGCTGCACCCTGCAGTACCAGCGGGCCCTGGTCAAGGTGCTGACCCAGTTCCACACCACATCCACGGAGGGCACCGACCAAGTCATCACCATGCTGGGGCCTGACTGGCAGGTGGACGTCACGGACCTGGTCCAGGACTCTCTGAAAGTGGCCGACCCCCGGATAGCGGAGCTGGTGGACAGGACAGTGCTGGTGGGCCTAGAGCTGGGATCCACTGTGCTCAAGGTAAGCTACTTTACACATCAGGGATGAGGGTTCAGATAAATCAGCAGCAAAAATGAAGGATCTTGTACACTGTGAGAAGTAGAAAAGCCTTGAGAAACCTTTTGGGGTTCCTCACCACTGACACTGTTGAGGAATCTTTTGAGTTCAAAGGCTCTGTTTTACACTTTTCATTATAATAATCTTTATCATAATTATTACAGTCTGATGTTATCCAACCTCATATATGAGAAAAAACATCAATTTGTTTACATTTAGTCAAACATTAACCTTGGTATTAATTAATACTAATTTGCTGACAATTCTTTTGGCAAAATGTAAACAAACCAACTCCCAATTTACCCCAAAATACAAAACCAGTCTCTAAAACTTGCATTATTATCTCCGATATTGTTTAGAAGAGCTCCATAATTTAATGCCAAAACACTATAACCTATAAACGCCAACCTACAAGAATTCCTCAGTGTGTTATTTAACTGTTTATGATGGGGAAAAAAACACTCTGACCTGTGATGCGCTTCAAATTCTGACTTCTCTCTAGAAAGACTTAATCCCTGGTACTGAAGCAACACCTCTGACTTCTGGCTTCGTCCTCTCGACTCTCATAGATTATATATATATTATGTAAATATTCAGATTATTCAAAATACTTTTATATTAGCTGAAAATATTAAAATGAACCAACCATCATAAAATGAACCAAACTGTTTATATTATAAACTTGAACAGTTAAGTTATAGCAATATACACAATTACAATAGCAACTGTGAAAGCAGGTGTAAAGTTTCAGTTAAGTCAAGACCCAACTTAAAAAACTCCTCCAGAAATCTTCTTCTGAGTCATTAGAGGTTCTTCAAGCAACTTCTACTCTTCACAAGAAAGCAAAGTTTGTTGGCTATTCCTCGGATTCCCACACAAAATTAAGTGTGTTTGGTTAAAAACATGAAGAAGACAGACTTAAAACTTCAAGTTTGTCACGCTTTACTGAGGTTACAGCAGGTGTTGGGTACAGTTGGGAATCAGGAACCAGTTTTCAAGAGTTACAACTCCAAAGGAATCATAAAGGGGGTTTAGTTTTGATTCTGCCTAAACAAATTTCACTAACACCAGTGTAGAAACAGTTTACTGCAATCACCTATTGTGTATCTTCTTTTATGCATTGGTGTTCATTTTTTCTTTCTCTTTTTTGCGTTGTTTGGTGGTTTGATTGGTTGTTTTTCTTTTTGTTCCCGAATCTCCAAAGTGAACTCGGTAACTGCGATGTTCTGACAGCGGGAACAAGTGCTGAAACTATGAAATTCATACCAAAGTTGTAATAAACAAGATTTACATTTGAAGTATGTACAGTCTCATAATAATCGCGCCTTTTTTATTCTTTTTGTCTGTGTCTTTATCTATTATAAAACAAAAACCCATCGGTCTGCCTGCAGCATATTCCGCTGTTGGTGTCTGCGTATCTCAAGTGAAAGAGCCGCCGGACATAAAGTGCATGTAAATGCGTCAGCCGAGACAGGTTCAGAAGTCCTTATAAAAGAAGCGGCACAAGTTATTACTCCTCAGCTTTGATTTACCGACGCTTCGCTGGTCATTTATGGGGACAGAGAGAAGTAACGGATGGTGAGAGTTTTGATCACCATGAAAGATCACAGTTTCAGCCTGTCAGGCGAAAGAATAGTTGCCTGATGGATGCATCCGATCATGGCGAAAAAAGGAGGAAAGATATAAGTCGCCAATCCATCATTTTAAATGAGCAATGGATCATTTATAATCTGTTGAAGGGTATGAATAATTATACATCAATTTGCCACCAGATGTAACTTGCCACGTTGACTCATAGCAATTGTAATAAATAAATAAATAAATAAATAAGATGTTATGAAATGACCTCATCCTTCGACTGCAACTTTTAAAGATAATAGATTGAATGCAGAATGGCTCGAACTGGTCAGGAGGTGTTGGATTATTTCAAACTGGATTAACGGAACTGGGTTGCAATGATCGAGACATAAAGATATCTGTACTCTGATCATATCTAAACACATTGAATAGATATTGTTGAACCACTGTCCAAAAGCCAGCAAGATCATGAATCTATAGCTGATAGTCAAGCGAGAACCTTGAAGGTCAAAGTGGAGAAGGGTTCCATGTGAACAGCAGTTGGACCTTAGCTTAGCTTAATTTAGCTTAACTTAACTTAACTTAACTTAACTGAACTTAACTTAGCTTAACTTAACTTAACTTTGCTTAGCTTAGCTTAACTTAGTGTGGCTTAATTTAGCTTTACCTACTAAACTCCAGTACCCGACGTTGGGTTTCAAAGGTGTGTTGTCTTTATAAAATCACCAAAATTATACCATTTATCATAGACAGAAACTGTAAAAAGAAAAAAAAAGTAAGTCCTTGGACTACTTTAACTAAACTGAAACTAAAATAAGCTTAAAATCATGATGTTTCATCAAAATCCCTTTATTCTATATCCCTTATGTAGAAATTGACTAAAAATATATCAAAAAAATAACCCGATCCTGTAAAAACTCAGCCGAACAGTGTTGACACCATGTTTGGTCCTTCTGTTTCCATTTTTTTATATATATTATTAAATGTATTTTTAATTAGAGGAAAATATAAATGTGACTGTAAAATTGACAAATTTACATATCTGCTGAAAAATAACGTTAAAAATCTGTAAATGTAAATAGTCACACAATTCCCCTTTTTATATATATATTTTTAAATTCACATTTAATGACTTTTAGATTAATTTCCGATTAATCAAAAGTGATTTCACAAATATTTCCTTTTTATTTAGAATATTAAACTTTAATTTTCACACCCCCTTGTTTAGTTGCAGTTTATATTCGAGTGACCTGCTGCTCCTGATGCAGCTCAAAGGCTTCAGTGTGGCAAAGAAAATCACAAGACTGATGAGATTTCTTTGATTGAGGTGGT
Organism: Stegastes partitus; assembly: GCF_000690725.1. Classification (NCBI taxonomy): domain Eukaryota; kingdom Metazoa; phylum Chordata; class Actinopteri; family Pomacentridae; genus Stegastes; species Stegastes partitus. The sequence continues at coordinate 174,604 of NW_007578036.1, read as the reverse complement.
TTTAGTTGAAATTTCACTTCTAATTTTCATCTTTTGCTACATAATATGCTACATTAAATTTTTTAATTTAGTTCGATTTAGTGGAAATCACCTCCGCTCTCCTGCACGAGATTAAAAAATCCACGCGGAAGCCACACAGACACGGAAGCCACACAGACACTGTAGCGCTTCGCTGCTTCACCGTAAAAATAAGGACCGTGTACGTCTAGGTGGATGTCATTCTCCATTCGCTCCGTCGTAAGTCAGAGTTCTCAGCAGGACATCACTTCATTACAGTTGAGTCAGATGATGAGTGGCCACTGAGACAAAATTGAAACTCCAGCTGCTCCAGAACTCCACCTCCTGCCCCTGCAGCTCAAGTCCCTGCAAGGAGCGACTGAAAAAAATCCCTCCGATGTTAAAACACCATGAAGGAAGTAGAAATGGGATCTCTGCAGGCTCACTGTACGTCCAATATGAATGATCGATGGCTTACAAAACTCAGAACACAAAGACGTTAACAGTTCACAGAGCGTATTCTGCAAAGAACAGTCAAAGCGTTCTGCTGATTTCCTGTAAATGAACAGTATACATCTGAACAATGGTGCCGAAGGTTTCAGTCTGTTGGAGGATTTGAATTTGTCTTTGAGTCTTATGAGACTCATTCAAATTGTTCACCAGCTCATGAATATGAATAAAGAAAGGAAGCAGCTTTTGTCCATTTAGTGCAATATTTCAGAGAGTCATTTAATTTCTCTCTTTCTGTTCGAGCGCTTGGTGATTATTGCATGAATTAAGTCTCTCTATATCACATGTGACAGGTCTCTTTAAGGGATGACGCAAAGGACAAAGCATCAGAGCTGTAAGGGTAAAATTTAAATATCGTAGATATTAATTATCGCGCAAATTGTATCTTTACATCCTGAGATCGAGGGGCAAAGTGAGGACTTTCGAAGAATCCACTAAAACCTGCAGGGAGTTGGGGGTTTAATCTGGAGGATTACTGAACAATAGCTCCTTCTCAAAGTGAAAAGCCAGACTTGGACGGAATTCACTCCGAGTCCTCAGATCGGAGATTATTCGGTTAATATCTGCAAACAGGCAATCATCCAAAGACAGACGGCAGCGCAGACAGAAAACTGAGTCCAATCTACAGAATCTTTAATCGGTATTTATGATGTGTGAACAGCATAGAATGTACCTCAGGAATGGGATCCCTGTTTAAATGTTGACTTCTCCAGATGATTCAAATAGATTTTATGGTAAAATGTGACTCACTTATAAGAGTTTTGTTTAATCAATATGCAGTCGAGCAAATTCCACCCACAGTATAGGCCCATGGAAATTACATAATTCACTTCTCTGTTGTGTGGAAACCGCTATCAAACCCTTCAGATATAAACCCATTGCTTTTAAAAATAGACACATTTAGATTGACTGGGCAGCCACAACAATAAAACCATCTGCCTAGTTCTGTGCAGACCATCTTTGTGAAGCCAAAGCAGCTCTGGAGACTTTTGGACGTGTCCTGTGGAGTCTGGAACGTTGGCAGCAGACTGGTCGGGTCCTGTGGGTTGTTGCCTTCATGGATCTGGCTTGTTAATCCGCAGATGCTCCGTCAGATTGGGATCTGGGGAGCTCAAAGGCTTTGAACTCTTTGGTATGTTCCTCAAGCTGTTCCTAAGCAGTTCGGTTGTCCTGCTGGGGGAGCGCTGTGGAATGCATGCGTTCTGAAACAGTGTTAGGATAAGATAAGATAAAATGTTATTAATCCCAAAGGAAATTCTTTTACCTGATTTTGGAAAACAAAGGTACATAACGGGAAATGCAGTGCCGAGTGGAATAAGATGTAAGTACAATACGTTACTGACAATAAATACAAATAAGTTCTGAATACCTGGACTCAATGTTTCCCAGAAGAACATTGTAAGCAGATGATCAGTGTTGTTTAAAATCTGTCATTTTTCCACTTCACTACATCTTTATTGGCTGTATTTTCTCAAATACCCGGAAATATAAATTAAATTACATAAATAAACAGTTAATTTGCATCTATTTTGTAAAATGATGTTAGAAAACTTAGTCTGAATAACAAAAAATATATATTTTTTAAGAAATTAGTCTTTTTTTTTTTTTTTTAACATAATGCAACAAATTTACAGTAATTTCACAACTATTTTTATTTTATCTAGTCTTTGAAACTATTAAATTTAGGTTTAAAATAGTGAATGTTTCTAAAATCAGATACAAATATTGACAATTAACAGAAAAAAGTGATGCATTTTGTATTTCAATTAGATTTGTTTGTTAAATGTTACATATTTTCTATAATTACAAAAGTTCTCAGAACAAAATTGTTTAACAAATGTGTTTTCATCATTATATAATATCTATAATCAGTGGTAATCTATCAAAATAGTGTTTTTATGTTCATATTTATTCAGTAGATTTAGATTTTAGACACATTGCTAAAGTTTGTAGATATCCTAAACCAATGAAAATACATTTATTCAGCATTTTGTTGTCAAAACTGTAATTAAACAAAATATCGGCCTTTTAACGAACACATCGCTGTACATTTACAGAACCAAACTCCTTTCTCTGTTGTCACTGATTGTAGTTAAGTTTAGAATTTTATTTACAGTACTTGAATTTAACAATTTTACATGTTAAATTTAAAGGACATACTTTTACATACTACATATTTGTGAATTTATTTAAACTTTTTATGTATAAGTGAAATCTTAGAATTATTTTCAGTTACAGGTCTTTTTGCTGTCCTGTATTATAGTTGTAGTATATGTGTAATTTAACAGTATATTTCTGTAATTTTAGTAATATTGTCATGTATTTTAGAAATACAGAAAAAAGTTTAAAATAATAAAATTAACATTAAACAGTAAAAAGTCTAAAAAGAAAGTTTTAAAATATGTAATTATGAAAAATTGCCCTATTTTATGAGATAGTTATTTTTAATCATTATCATTATTATTAGTGCCACGGGCTGAGCACGAGGCCACTATTGTTATCCTGGTGCGCTTTTTCTTATTATTTCAACTCTTTCGTACAAAATTTCGATGGCCTACTCCTCCCACAGATTTGAGAGCACCCACACAAATTATACATCAAAACGTGCGGCTCGATCGGGAATCGTGGAAAACGCATTTATTGTGACGCAATTCGCAAAAACGTCGCAAAAACCTCACATTGAAAATGAATTGGACCGACGAGAAAATCACAAAATTACACTACTTTTCAAACCTCCACTGCTCAGGCATGCTTTCACCTAGACACTCTATTTAAACTTTAAAATGTTGACGCGTCCGTTCCTTATCTCAAAGTCTTTCTGTTTTTTTCTTATCTTCAATCGTTTCTTCGTGACAACCTCTCAAGTTTTGAAACTTTTTCACCCCTTTTCAGCCTTTACAATGGGTGTGTATGTGGGCCTTTAGAGTGAGTGGCGTCATCACCAGAGTGGGAGTGCAGAAAAAAATCACACAGTAAACTTTGTTTTTAACTTGTCGTCCTGGCCACAATTTTTATGTGACAGACATCATTTTTACATCAAAACTTTTGTCCTCCCTCTCACAATGTCACTTTGGAAGCCCACAGAATTAAGTTTGGGTGGGTTTTGGAGCCTTTTTCCTCTAAAAGTCTCTCTTCCTTCCCCATCTGCACCCATTCAAAGACGGCTACTGATTTTTCTCAAGCACCATAAATTTACACATTACTTCTCAAATGTTTGTGTGCTCATTTTGTACTCTTAAAAAAATAAAAATACATCTCTGTAATGCCCAAGGTCTTGGCTTTCTGAAAATGTGCTCGGCTTTTCTCTCCGACACACGGTTTTGACAAAAATGGTGGTTGTTTGAGGTCTTCTCCTTCTGCTCACTTTGACTGATTTGACAGTTACACCTAGTATCTGTTGCAGCTGTGTGCTTGGTTGCCCGGCAACGCTCTAACCCTGCCCCCAACATGCCTCCGGTTCGCGTCCCGGTGGGGGCACCGGAATCTTTTTGCGTGGAGTTTGCATGTTCTCCCCGTGCAGCGTGGCTTCTCTCCAGGTTCTCCGGCTTCCTCCCACACAGTCCAAA
>NW_007578036.1:167447-170501 GCF_000690725.1 Stegastes partitus | reverse complement strand
AGTGTCTAAATTCATTTGTGTTCCTCACAGTCTCAACAAATTATCAGCATCCAAATCCTCCTCGTGATGAAATATTCAGCCACATAGGCGCTGCTGCGACATCAAAATAAAAAGTGCTCTCTCTGTACACGCAGGATGTGACTGTTACCAGCCTGAGAACATCATTTTACAGAACTGCTAAACAAAAACCCATCTCAATTTCCATCCCAAGATACGAAATAGACGAGAGCAACGTTTTACAACCTCGGACATTTGTCATGTGTCATCTCCCCTTTTTTCCATCTCTGTGTACTTTGATCTGTCCAATCCAATAAAGTCGAAAAATGCGCCCCCAAGAAACTAATTTTATTGAAGTGACTATCGGGGACAGTGGGCAGGCTGCTGCGCTTCCAGGCTCCGGAGCTGTCGAGGGAACCCTTGCCTTACAGGAGGGGTGCAGAGGTTTATTTTGCAGCTGTTGAACCCACTTACTTTGCGATGTGGGAAGCTGTGTAATTGCCTGAAAGTTTGCAGGGTGGTGAAAGTTGCCAGCAAGTGTCATGTTTTCACTTTTCGCCGTGTTTCAAGAGGTATTACATTTGTATTTCATCAGTTCATCCTCTCGGAAGAGGAGCACTTTATGGCTTGTGCAAACAAGCATAAAGAGGCAGGATACATCTCGGTGCTCGTCAGTGTTAATTACCCTGATGGAAAGCGTAATGAAAAATGCCCATCATTCCTGCAACATGAAGGCTGGAGCTTGTAGAAGTCAAAGTTGGGACCCGGATAAATTGACCTGTCATCTAAGTCCACAAAAAGTGGATCAAGGTTCAATTTAGTTCTGAATATTTAATCGTATTTTGGTGGGGTTTTCTTTATTCAGGACTTTCCCTGTCTGAGGTTGTTAACTCAAGCTGCCTGATACAAACTTCACATGTGCCACTTAAATCTATTTCAACAAACAAAAAAGGTTAAACAACAACCAAGGACGACGGCTTCAAGGTGAACTATATATATTCTACAGTGTAAAAGATTAATTATGCAGTCTGTGCTGCTCTAAATGTACTATATCCCTTCATTTGTTGCTCCAAAATAGAAAATATATTTTCTAGATTGCAAGAACAACTCATTTGACCGACTATGAGCCACAAAAATAACACTGGTGATTTTTTTTTTTCCTCTTGTCTTAGTGAATTTCCAGCTCTATGTATTTTCTGCAAAAACAAACATAAAACTACAGCTTCAAACTTTGCCAGTCCCGAGTGGCAACGAGCAAAAAAATGTCTGACTCTCAGAAAATGTAAAGTGCTTTTAGTATGTATGCTGGATTCATATAATATCACATTCTGTTTGATTTTGCCACCAGTCTCTCAATCAGGCGGAAGGCTTTATTTTCCAGCACACAGTGTAAATCCAGTGTCACAATTAGTGGCTCTTACTGCTGCTCCGTTTCATGATGAAGACTTTTACATAATATCCTGCAACTTTAACTCACACCCAGCAGGAGGTTGTTTTTTTTTTAAAGCATAGTTCAAGTTTGACTTAAGTTTTAAATTGCAATGCATCACTTTTGAAGAAACAGAGCAAAAGGAAAGGTATTAATGATTCTCATCCAAGGTCTGCTCTGAGTCGTGTTCCCTGCAAACCGATATAACTTTCAGTAGCAGTGGGAGGACGCTTCGCTGCCTGAAAGGTGACTTGTTTTCCTCAGGTGTGTTCCCGCCACAGTCCACAGCAGGTGCCTGTGAAAAACTTGCATGAATAAATCTTCCACTGATTTTTCGGTTGCACCTCACACCCAAAGTATGATTTATTGAACGCGGGACGTGAGATGAAGTGCAGAGGGGTAGTAAGAAGCAGATAATGCAGTGTGGTGCAGGTAATATGTAGCAGCATGAGCGGCTGCTCACTGGCGTTTAGCTGAGAGACTCCGTCGGTGTCAATCTGCTGCTTGGACTCATTATTGATCCTTTAAGCAGCAGTGAAGTAGTGCCGCTGCTTCTGCCGAAGGCCATCGGCATGACGCCACGCGCAGCTTCACATGTACGCTCAGCGGTGACGGACGAGCTGCTGCTTTAGAAACATGTAAAGTGTGACTACTTTGCTGCTTCGCTTGGCTTCTCCCGCCTGCAGCGCCAATGACAAACTCAACTGGGAGCGAAGCTGGAAGCGACCACACAGCTACAGCTGACCTTCCCTTTGCTGGCTGAGAAAACTACAGATGACAGACATCATCGTTTGCTGCTCGGTGTAGCTGTGAATCAATATTTATCCCACACTGGTAGATGTGGTCAAAGTAGCTCTGTTTGCTTTTAGGTCTGAGGTTCCTGAGGTTCTGGCTTTTTGATTCTCTAGTGTAAAATAATGTTTAAAAAAAAGCTGTTAGTCTCAATAACAAACACTAAAAAACACATTTTTTAAAGAACTTTTTTTCCTTTTTTTTTCTTCTTTTTTTTAACATAAATCCACAAATATACAGTTATTTCACAACTATTTCCATTTTATTTAGTATATGAAACTATAAAATTCAAGTTCAACCCACAAGTTTATTCAGCATGTTTGTTGAAAACTCCTGTAATTACACAAAATATCTGCTGTTTAACAAACACAGGTGCATTTACAGCATCAATACTCCTATTTCTTTTTTGCATTTACAGTATTAGACTTAAATTTGACAGTTTCATCTATAGAATATAAAGGCATATTTTATACATTACAACACATTTGTGAATGTATTTTAGCTTTAAACATTTTTTTTTTAAATGTACGTACTTATTCGCTGCTATGGGCTTTTACGTTATCTGTTATTATACTTATGTTATACGTGTAAATTCACAGTTTATTTCTGTAGTTTTGTAACATTTTAATCTGTTTCAAAAATACAGAAAACTTTGTTCGTAAAATTAAAGGATAAATATTAAAAAGACTAAAAACAAATATACACTCGATCTCAAGTACAAATAAGGCTAGACATTCCTTTAATTATGAAAATATCACACTTTTCAATTCTCACCCACCATCAGGCGAGCTGTGAACATTTTCTACTTAAAAGAGACAAACTCGCACAAGAGAGAG
>NW_007578036.1:164115-166709 GCF_000690725.1 Stegastes partitus | reverse complement strand
CCAGGCAGGAAGGAAGCACTGTCTATGTTAACGGAACACATTCATAGAAGAATAGTTCTTTATTTCATCAGTGTCTTCCTCTGTTTCGTTGCATTTTTTAATAGAATTGAATACAGTTGACACTGACGGGATACAGCAGCTACAGGATGTAAAATGTTTTTAAAACTAGCTCGAGTTCACAGTAGAGAAGCCAGACAGGAATCATGTCACTACACTTGCAAAATATTCAGCCCAGTTTGTTCTGACACTGGGAGATTGGCCTTATTTTTAGCCATGATAGCAGCAAGGTGTGAGTGATGGCTGGTTGCTCCATTACTGCTGGTAAATTTTAAAAAATGGCCCATTATGGTCCACAGAGATGTGTCCTAAATGACTTTGGTGATTACGGACTTTTTCCTGTTGCCCCGCCAGCAGGTTGACGTGTGCAGCTTTAAGTGAAATGTCTTGATAACTATTGGATGGAATGCCATTAAATCTGGTGCAGACATGCTCGTCCCTCTGGGGATGAACTGTAATAACTGGTTACCCCTTAAGCCCTAGGCTATTTTCTGAAACTGAGAAGAGGAAAAGAAAAAAACATCCCAAAATTTAGTCAGTAACAGCTCCGCAACTGTAAGGTCAAAATGAACAAACTTGGCCTCCATGGATCAGACACACTTGGGAGAGTTTTAAAATGCAATAAGTTTTTTGTGCCTCCTTCACCAGACCGGAGTGAAAACTGAAAAGATTTGAGCAAAAATTTACATTTTCACTGCAAATTGTAAATGAGAGTAAATAGCATCTTGATCAATCAATCAATCTAAATTAACACGACAACAATTTTTTGTGACAAGATAACTTATGACTAGTGAACCCCAAGCGGTTTCTGGGCAAAATCAACTTGAAATAGCACGCGAAATACACCGATTATAGTAAAACAGCAAAGTGTTTGCAAAATACGTTCATACGTTCTACTCCCCTCACATCGCCTGGAAGCCTGAGAGCAGAAACATTTATAACAACTTGGTGACAACAAACAACAAACAGGTACTAAAAAATTCTTAGCTGCGGCTCTGCCAAATTTGATGCAACAGAAATGAAGCACAACAGTGAATATTTAAGTCACAGCGCTACTAAGCTGCTTCGTCGCTGAATGCACCACCCTCAGCAGCCTTCAGAAAACTGTGGCAGGTTGGACTTTAATAAAAGATGCAGCCTGGTTCCAGGACACGGTGCTCCAGGTTGGAAAGGGTTAATTTTTCATGCAGTGCTGCCACCAGGTGAATGTGTTTTATTCGTCTAATGCTTTGCTTCATAACCAAATACTCGTAAAACTGATGATATTTTACATTTGCATTGAGTACTAACTAGCAAAAGTTAGCGAAAGTGGCAAACTTGATGATTGTTATTGTCATTATAAGGCAAGATTACAACCCGATCTTGATGTCCTTTAAACTGAAATCCAAATCAGATCTCCTGCTTTTTATCCAGTTGGTACTTTTTGCTAATCACAATCAGTAACGCTCTCTCCATTACGCTGGATGCAACATGTTGCGCAACGTTCTGTGGGGGTTTCCCACACACGCCGTGGGAAACTTGGGAAATCAGAGACTGTGGTAGAAGAAAATGAGACAATCTGAATGAAAATGAAAACCCAAATTGCCGCACTTCATCAGTGTGAATGCGCCCTGGAACACATCACAAACATCACAAATTGATAACGGCCGTTCTCCTGGGTTTTCATTTATAATGTGACAAAAGCTTGCTTGAAGCTTAATTTTCCTCCAAAAGTCTCAGCAGTCCACAGCTCTGAGTATTATTTTAAAATCAGGAGGCTGGATCAGTACCGATAGATTAAAAAATAAACGTGGACAGAACTGTTCTGCGTTCTCCTTATTTGATATTCTGGATGATCATTTGGAGACGTCTGATACAGATTAAGCTCTTAAGGAGGACACTGTTAGGACTGTGGTGGTGTGAATTTTTTACAGGTCTGGACTGAAGCTTCTGTAACTCACATTTATGCCAAATATTAATAGATTCAAAGCTGACAGTTTTTATTAACCTGATGCCAAAACTATTCTGTCCTGCTATTGAACTATTTTCAGCTTCAAACACCAAAAATTAATTTGTAACTAAATACAAACTCTTAGATCGTGTGGACTAAACTGCCCTCAAATAGCTGGAGTTTATTTCATTTGCACATAAGAGCAGAATTGTGCAAATGAGCTTATCTGGGGTGGTGACTGAACTGAATACACTTTCATACAAGATGAAATCATTTTAGTGAATTGAGGCATATTTGGTTCTGCATAACCAAAATGTGGATTGGTGATAGTTTTTGAATAAGAAGAGGTTGCATTCATCATGGCTAGATAATTTTCTCCTTTTCCCTTTGAGTAACATAAAGGCCCTTTCTGGTGAAAATCAAGTATTTTACCTTGTTGGCATGTCCTTATAGTATTTTTTTAATAAGCTAGAAGACATTGGGAGTGAAATGAGCAGTCAACGCCACGGTTAAGCATTTTCACCTTCAAACAGCAGTGCACTGATGAAACTTTTTATACTTTATATGTAGTGGTGGCTCGATGGTTAGCACCATCACCTCGCAGCTA